>NW_026612604.1:0-71012 GCF_029931775.1 Euleptes europaea | reverse complement strand
CATAAGCTGGAAGCATCTTTCCAGCACTTAAGACACACATTTGCAGGAAGGAGAGGGAGAGATGTTGCTGATCAATAGAGAAACAAGATACAGAGAACATAAAGATATGGACACTAGGAAAAGAAGTCACAAAGGCCAGTTCTGTTTTCACATAATACCATTGATGGACACATCCTAGAATAATTTAAGATTTGTCAGCAGTTCTTGCACATTTGTGTCTGCTTTTTAAATTCTTGATATTACAATTTGTACATTGATATCGGAGGGCTATAATTTTTTTTGAGAACTTCCAACTTGAACTTACCTTGACTGAACTCCTTATTTATATGCAAGTTGAGCCCTGTCATCAGATCACTTTTCTGCCATTGTACAGTGTTCCTCTCCAATGCTGTGCCAAGCAGTTTTGCATCTGCACAGTTACAATTTGGGTTTCAGGGTCATGGCTGGTCATTTGTGATTTATATGATGTTGCTTGTGATTGCTTTTGCAGCCTTGTGCATATTCCCAGGGTCACGGTCATGTCATTATAATGACCTACATGTCTAGCACAGAATCCATTGCAGTTTATCCCATATCATACACAGTTGGATGCATCTTTTAAATGACTTACATTGGATACTTTGCTGTAAATTTATTCCTGATGGGGCAGGTTGGCCGCTTAATCATTGAAATGCATTTCTTTTAGATGTTTAAATTTTAAAGCACTTTTTTTTTTTGCAAATGTGGGAAAGAAGGGACTACAATTGCCATGAGGCCATGAAAGAAGATGGATGCACAACTTGATGTAGATCCTTACAGCTCAGCAGTCATTGACAGACTTCAAATAATGCTGTCATTGGCAAACACAGGCTCCAAAATCTCCATTAAAATATGTTAAACATAAAAAAAACACCCAATGTGCCTTTACGCTGGAGGTGCCAGCAGACATGGGGGATAGAGAAGATGGCAGCTGTGACAAAGCAGTATCTAATTGTACTGCATTTGTGTTTTTTGCACAGTTGCATACATGTGAGTTGTTCAGAGGCAGGCACAAAATATGTGGACCATTAGGCTCCCGCAGTCACTTCCTGTGAATAGGAGGTGAGCCAAACTGGTGGGTGACTCAATATCTCTGGTATTTCCTAGCTATGTTTGATGCACATGCCTCAGATAAAATGAAAGCAAATTCACTGTCTGCTCACGTTTGTTGGCTAGTGCATTTGATGTCTATGCTGTAGTATTTCAAATACAGGAAACAGTAGTGAAATTAATCTCTGATGGTAATAATTTGCTGGGTAAGTATTCTTTTATCTGAAAAAAATTGGAAATGTTTCTATTTTTGTTGCAAATATGCCATTTCTATAACACTTTCCCCACCTAGAACGTGTTTTACAATACTTCCCTGCTTTATCCTTACAACATCCTTGTGAAATAGGTTACGTACAGAGATTCTAGTGGACAAAGGCACTGTTTATACATCACCATCAGACCCAGCACTCTGATTGCTATGCATAACACTGATTCGCTGTGTACATCCTTTGTTAATCAGTTATTTACTCAGGGCTCGATGCTGTTGAGAAGCAGGTTTCCCCTCCTACTACCCTACAGCATGGGTGTGCATTTATTTGCCTCCTGCATTCTTCCCAGATTTTCTGCAATGTTTACCAAACTTGCTTTGCCAGTATGTTTGGGGAAAGGTTGCAGGAATGCCTAGTTGGCAGCTGTGTGAGTGGGAACGTTTGGATTTTCATGGCCTGCTCACAAGGCTGCCATTTTCCTTGCCCCTGTCCCTGTGTTGGCCATCCCCCCCCCCCGGTTGGGTGGGGACTTTGTTTTTAAGTTAGCAATTGAATATTGTTACATTGTCACATTGTTATAACAATTTATGTATCAGCTTTTCTGAATCGCCAGCTTTCATTTTTTGAAAAGAGCACATTTCTAGCACCTTTCATTGGGAGAGATGCCTTTTGCCGTATATTTCTACTGCAAAAGGGACTGATTCTTTTTTAAGAAATGAAAGCTAGGAATTTGAAAAACCATAGAGTTGGGGGGGGTGTCCACTGCCGAGGGACTGGGGCAGAGAAATGGCAGGGAGACCTACCATACGGAAGGTCAAGTGCTGTTGCGCTGTATCAGCAACTGCAGCAGCAACAGTGAAACCAAACAAACATGTCCCCCTTGTGGGAACACACTTGCTTGTGGTTGTGTGGGTCGGAAAGGAAAGGGCAGTAACAGATCTCTGTCAGAGGTAAGTTGTGCACAATTTGGATGAGGGACCCTTGAGGTTGGATCCCACGGATCTATTCTGGTGACAGTGATGCTTTCCACTTACACAAAAGACTGTTGGCAGGAGAGCTTTCAACTGTTGGAAGAAAGGACCACTGTTAGTAGAACAGACCATGAGCAGGGAACAAAGACTTCAAGCCCTTCTCTGTTTTGCGAATAAAGCCTGGGCTTTCTTCACTATTTAATATTTAAAAGGAAAAAAAGCTATGTTATCTATAAAAAACCAGTTCTTTTTTCTTTAACATGCTAATAAAACAATAAGAAACCCAGTTTCAATTAACAAAACTGAGTAGGGATTGAAAGGTCAGATATCCTTCTTGTGAAGCCCCACCCAAACTGTGGCTGCACATACAGGCCATTTATTCATGGAAGGTTTTGCATTGGATTTGCCACTCTTTAGATGCACTTTCCCCCCATCCATATTCTCAAAACTCAACAATAAGCTGCCATGGAGTGTTTTGAGAATTCAGATGGGGAAAATGTGCAGCTATAGAGTGACAAATCCAATGCAAAACCTTCCATGAATAAATGGCCACACAATTTACCTTTGACAGATTGAGAAAGATCTGTGATCTTTATGACGTCAGTTTTGCCCCTTAATTTGTCTCAGCTCAAATAGTCAGTGAGCTGCTTTGGGTTTGACTCATGTTTACTATCTTCCCCCCTCAATGCTAAGCCCATTTACTTTCAAGCAACCCTTACTGGTTACTGTGAAACTAAGGGCAGCTTCCCATAGCAAGATTATTGTAGGAAGTGGTGGTATTACACCAGTACTTCACCTAGCACCCTTGTTGGGTATGGACATCATATGTACTCGTTTTTAAAACCCCATCTTCAAAAGTATATGAACCTTAATTGGGCCAGGATTTACAGATATATGTAGAAACATAGAGCTGGAAGGGAACTCAAAGGTCATCTACTCCAACCCCCTGCACAACGCAGGAAACCTCCCCCTCACTCCCCCAGTGCCTCCCCCCACACTCTATGGCCAGAGGAAGGCAAAAAACCTCCATGATCCCTGGACAATCTGACCTGGAGGGAAATTCCTTCCTGACAACATATGAATGTTGTCTATGCTTGATGAAGTTGGTGTGGGAAATACTGCTGTAATGTCGGTGCTTCCTGTATCAATCCTTTATGTGTAGCGTTTTCCTTGGTTACAACTACGTATAGGGTCAAAGGGTTAATCTTATTTTCCTGGAGGGTATAGTTCAGGAAATCGCAAAGACCCAAGCGGGGAGCTCATTTTTCTTTCGTTTTGGTTTTTCTTTTGAAAAGGATGCACCTTGCTGTTTTACGAGACTTACGGGAAGAATTCCATGGAGCAGAACAGCTCACCTCGATATGCTCTGTTTGCAGAAGACAGTATAGTGCAGTCTTGCCCAGAACACCCCAAGAAGGAGAATGTTTTCTGTCTAAGCAATTCTTTTGGAGATGTCTACCTGTTCCAGGTATTCTTTTTATTTTATTTATCTAAAATTTTCATAATTTTTCACATTAAAAAAAAAGAAAAATACAACATAGCTTTAATGTAGGCATTAATAAAAGCAACATAGTTAATACCTATAGATTCTAAAATAAGCAGGAAACAAACTTTCTATCAGGAATAACAAAATCCATGTGCTAGCTATAAATAAAGCAAGTTATGGACAAGTCTTTTAACAAAAACAGACTGCAGAATTTGAGAGGTAAATATCAAAAACTGTATATAAGTAATGTTGTATTTGGCCTTTGATGCTGATTTATAAAGTTCCGTGGCGTATGCTGCAAAAGGCCAAAGTTAATAGAAATATACCTGGTTTAGCATGGCCATAGTGACTTAATCTGGGATATCTTCAGCAAGGAAGACTGGGAGTACTTTTTTGGCCAACTCTAGCTAAGCTGCCATGAGCAAATAAGAAATAAGAACAAGTTTTAATTGGATATCATCTTGCTGACATCAGAATGCAGCAAAATATAGGCTGGGTCTACAGGAGGTGTGGTCCTTGTGTAATGCCTAAAGCTCTTCACAGTGTCCTTTTGTTGTTTTGTTTCTTCATTAAATATACTTCATTGACAAAACCCATAAACTGGAGAGAAAAATTGTGACGGTTCCCTGGCACAGCATTCCAGTTCGGATGGTTTTACCTATTTTCTTTCTGGATTCTCCAGCAAGCACAGCTGTCAGCCAGTTTTCTCGCTTTGTGAAATGAATGCTTCGGCCTATGCATGATGTGGCAGATCTGGCAGCATGTGACTGTGTAACTGTCTTCCAAGCAAAGGCAGGGGAAGTTAGTAAACTTGCCAGAAGATCTGTGACTCATTTAAAGAAACGCTGGTTGATTTAACAGTATGTGTTTCAATCGATTAAGTCGCTAAATCCACGCAAATGTGCATACAGATAAACACAGTGCTTCTGATGGACAATACTTGTATGATGGATGCATGCACAATCATCTTAGAAGAGGTATTCCCTCCAGGGTGAGAGAGATCAGAGATGCCTTTTCTAAGATGGTGCTACTCAGGGATTTTAAAAAAATAAATAAATATTGCATCTAAAACACAGCCTGTGCTAATACACAATTAAAGTTCTAAAAAAAAACCAATTGCCCAATTACTGGCCTAGTGCTTATGGGGAGCAGGGCCGAGCCCCCTCTGACTCCCCAAACCATCACCCCGCAAGAGGCCGAGCTTCCCCTAATGTTCCCCAGACCTTGATTTGCAGTATGGCACAGAGACAGTAGCTGGATGAAATGGCACAACTTTATTGTTACAGCAGTAGGCATGGGCATGGTACTGGGGCTTGATCCTTAACATCGGCCTACCTGGTGCAGGCCGATGTGCAGACCTCCCAGCCAGCCTTGCTGGGAGCAACAGAGATGGCAGTATCTGAACCCACATGGACAGAAGCCAGCTGTGTGGTTCACTGCCACTTGGAAGGAGGCCCTACCCACTTGCCCCCCAGCTGGGCAAGCCCCACTTGCCCCCAAGCTGTGCAAGTCCCTTGACATCCCCCGCTGGGTTTGTCCCTGGCAGCCCCCAGAGTTGGCCTTGCTCGAATACATATCCAGGCCTCCCCCAAAACCCCTTATTGGGATCCTCATTAGGGTTGCCAACCTCCAAGTACTACCACAAGAAAAGAAGGCTCAGTGCTGTAAGGATAATTGGAGCAACCCAAAACAGCACTATAACACTATAAAGCAAATAAGTGAATTTTATAAAGTGCAAAGTGAATAAATATATACAGCATATACAAAGGGAGTACAACCAGATACAAAATTTACAATAACAATCCAATAAATATGACTTATCAAGAGGATGCCAAAGATCCTGATTCAACAGGTAAGTTCAAGTAATCAACCAATTAAGGTATCATTTGATATTAGAATTTTTTTGAATCTTTCAAATTCTTTTTAGGTTGCAGTTATTAAAGTAAAGCCACAGGAAAAAGATGTCAGACGTGTTGTCTAGATCGGGACCACGTTTCGCATATGGCTTCTTCGGTGACCTGTATCAATAATAAATATATGTATAAGTGCCTTAGTAGGTGTTGTCTCATAGGGACCGCAAAGATTTGTATCCAGGTCTCCAGAAGGCGAAACTGGATCCGGCCCCAAGCCAAACCGCCAACACCAAGTTGTGACAAACAATGAACAAAACACTGAACAAAGGGAGGGTAGGTGGGAAAAGCCTGGATAGCATGCCGCCGGGGCCCTTCTGGCCCCCTTTAATGGCGGCGTTCCGGACCTGAGTGGAGGCACCAGGTCCGGCACGCCCGGGGGGGCAACTGTTCCCCCTGCAGCCACCCGGGCCCCAATTGGCCCATCTAGGATCAGGGCAGGGTGAAGCAGCGCAGGCGGAAGCACGGGACACCTCAGGTCCCGTGCTTCCTGCATCTCCCTCGCTCGTCTCCCTTTCATGGCAGCGAGGAAAAGGGGCCCGCCGCTGCACCCCGCCACCTGCAGAGCAGGCTCAGGCACCTCTCCCAGCCCAGGCCACCAAATTGGGCCTTCTACTGAGTTGGGGCCCACTATTAATTAAAGGTAAAGGTCCCCTGTGCAAGCGCCGGGCCATTCCTGACCCACGGGGTGACGTCACATCCCGACGTTTACTAGACAGACTTTGTTTACAGGGTGGTTTGCCAGTGCCTTCCCCAGTCATCTTACCTTTACCCCCAGCAAGCTGGGTACTCATTTTACCGACCTCGGAAGGATGGAAGGCTCAGTCAATCTTGAGCCGGCGACCTGAAACCAACTTCCTTCAGGATCGAACTCAGGTCGTGAGCAGAACTTGGACTGCAGGACTGCAGCTTACCACTCTTCGCCACGGGGCTCCTCGCCCAACTAATTGGACATACTTATAATCAATAGGGTGGATCCAGCCACTTGATTCAACAAAGATGGAAGCCTTCCACCAGCCTAAGGAGCCTCCTTCAAACTCTGCTAAGCGGTGTGGCTCGATCCCCCCCAGTTATTAACCATTGATCATTGGTTCTTGTAGGCTATCCGGGCTGTGTGACCGTGGTCTTGGTATTTTCTTCCCTGACGTTTCGCCAGCAGCTGTGGCAGGCATCTTCAGAGGAGTAACACTGAAGGACAGTGTCTCTCAGTATCAAGTGTGTAGGAAGAGTAATATATAGTCAGAAAGGGGGGGTTTGAGCTGAATCATTACCCCCCTTTCTGACTATATATTACTCTTCCTACACACTTGACACAGAGACACTGTCCTTCAGTGTTACTCCTCTGAAGATGCCGGCCACAGCTGCTGGCGAAACGTCAGGAAAGAAAATACCAAGACCACGGTCACACAGCCCGGATAACCTACAAGAACCAATGAACTCTGACCGTGAAAGCCTTCGACAACCATTGATCAATTTGCCACTCATTTCTGGCCGCCATTCAGCCTTACTTACCAATCATTCTTGGAATTTGTGCCGTGAAACATATATAGGGTTGCCAGGTGCCCGGTGGTGGCAGGCAAACCCCCGGCAATTTGCCCCTTTGCCCGCCAACCAGCTGACGGTCGGCCGGCAAACATGCACGCGCGTACACGCCGCGGCAGGTCACTTCCTGTTTACAACCAGAAGTCCCGCCTCGCAAGGGGCATTATGCCACCCAAACTAAGAGTTTGTGTGGCATCAGGCCTCTCGCGAGGCAGGACTTCCGGTTGTAAACAGGAAGTGACACGCACGCCGGCGCGTCCACTTGTTGCCGAGCGATCCTGAGATGTGCCGGAGGAGAGGTAGGACCTGGCAACCCTAGACATATACATAAAGGAGTTTTCGTTGAAGTTAAGAGTCCATTTTTTTTTTTTGTACTTTCACATAAGCCTTGCCTGGGGATTGAGGGTGGATTATAAATCCAAATAAATAAATAAACAAATGTGATGCAAGCAGGGGACGTGGGGACGCCATCCAAAGCATGGGATTCTCACCTTCTCTCCATAATGTGGTTTCACAGCAGGGGGTAAGTGATCCTGACCATTAGACAGGAAGGAGGGTGGGCTCAGCATGGTGATGCTCTTTTTGACAACAACCCTGTGTCCCGCACAGCATGTAGTCCCACCCAGAGTATTTGATATGATTTCTAGGAACACAAAGAAAGGCTGCCCTGGCTTTATTAACAGATTATAACAAGAATACAATGGATAGACTGTCTGTCTGGGATGTTTCTTTCTGTTTCTGGATCCAATCAGGCGCAGGGATGCTTGCATATTACGAAGGGCTGCTTGTATAGTTTTCTTGCACAAAAACAATTTATTCCTTTCTAGGAAAAACATTTTATTTGAAGAGGGCCCTGAATGCATTGCAGAAATCGGTTCCTAAATAATAAGGGCAGGCATGTTAACTGCTGTTGGTCAACAGCTGAAGTTGCGATTTTCTTTTTCTTTCTCTTGTTTTGGATTCTGGTTTGTGAATACTTTCAAATGCAACTTCCACCCTGTATAGTCCTACTTTTACACTAATAATGGGTTGCATTTATTTGCCATCCTTCTAGCCAAGCACTATTTTATCTTTTATCTTTTTTTTAACCCTTTAGACAAACAGCAAGCTTTGCTCGCAATTACAACTGCCAGCTGTTCAAGGGAACTGTGATATATTACAACCCTTTTATTATTTCTTTGCTTGTGGAGAAAACAAGTTGCATGTGGGATTCATGGAGGGGTTAAGATGACCCCCCCCCATAATTTTATGGTGACTCCCCCCACACCAATAGTTTTCTCTCTTTCTTTTGCAACCAGCTAAATTTTATTTTATCATTCTTTGTTTATAATGCTAATTTTTGTTTTGGGTATGTTGGGTCTTTTTTAGGCTACAAGCCAGACCGACCTCGAAAACTGGGTTACAGCAATACACTCTGCTTCTGCTTCTCTCTTTGCTAAGAAACTTGGGAAAGAGGATACAGTTAGACTTCTGAAAAATCAGACCAAGAGCCTCATCCAGAAGATTGACATGGATAGTAAGATGAAAAAGATGGCGGAGCTACAACTCTCTATTGTTAGTGATCCAAAGAACAGGAAAGCCATTGAGAACCAGGTACTGAACTAATTCGTTAATTTCTGCACAGTATCTCATTCATAGTATAGAATTTTTCAGTACTTTTGGGCTTGAGAACAAACACCCTTGTGGAAGAGCACTGCAAATGGAGACACTTCCTGTTGCCTGTGTGATACTGATAGTGGTTTAAGAAAACCATCACAGACAATTATTCTAATAGTCACGTTTCCCCATACATGGACATGTCAGTACCTCTACTATCCTGGAAGAGGCACACCAAAATTTCATGGCACATCCTGTGTAAGTTGAGGACTTTTATTGAAACCCAGAACATGTGACATACAAATGCCAATTGGTTTGGTGTCTTCAGAAATAAATGTCCCAGCTCCTGCTAGCATCTCTTGTAGATAGTACTGCATCTGTTCAACAGGGGGGATATAACTTCTTCCGTGAATGAATCTCCACCCGTGGGAATGTGCCCCCTGGCTAGAGCATGCAACATAAGAAGCTAGTTCAGAATTGGGTTCATTGTATAATTTCAGCAAGGGCTTGTTTCCTGTTCAAAGGTTCCTTCAAAATCTAGTACTAGCTTTCTGTAGCCTGATCTTTTCTGAAACATGATTTTTCTATGCCTGAATTTATGCCTGAATAATGGGCATGTGTAAATCCTGGTGGGCCAGTTGCAGGTATACCTCTGCAGATTGCAACGGTTACATTCAGGGCAGTTGTAAATGCAACACTAGTGTTTGGAGGAGGCTGCAGGGTTGGTCATTTGCTTCTCTCCCCCCACCCCCACTTGACTTCTGTCTGGAGAAGTCCTTCCCTCAGTGGCTTTAACTACAATTAAGTGTGACATTGTTAGTAACATCATTGCTGTCTGAAACGTGAATCTGTCTGATCCCTAGGCTGGTATGCTTTTACTTCTGACTGCTGAGATTGGGAAGTGTGTAATATGTTTGTTTCAATCCAGTTGTCATTTGTAAACCGTGTAAAAAAATGTTGCGGCAGTCCAGAGCTTGATGAGTCATCCCTTTAAATGGGTGCAGTAAGGATTGTGTTTGAGATGTAAGAGCTGGAGTTTGAAGAGCTTTCTGTGGTGTTTGTAATGTGGTTGGAAAGCTTGTCATAGAGGACGTGTAAAGGGAGAACAATCTCTGCGAGGCTCCAGCTTGTTGTGCACAGTAGTAAAATGCATCAGTTTAAAACAAAGGAATTGGGAGCGGGGATCATCACCCTCCTGGGTGTTTAAGCTGCTTGCCAGCTAAACAAATATTTCCAGAAGGTGGGTCTGTTTACTGTCTGAATCAGTTACAGTGGATTTGTTCATACAGATATGTTAAGGAAAAAAAAAACCACTCTGTTCTCTGCTACATAATATTAATCTTGTCACCACTGGAACATATTTTGAATCTGTAAAACTGGAGTCTAAAATTACACTTTAAAAATCTGAAGGAATAATGTTTTATCTTTAAAATATTCTAAGCAACATGGAGCAAAAGTGCAAAAAACCCACTCTGTCCTTGAGGGACTCTGATTATAATTAGCTCATGTAGCTTTTTTTGTGAGGCTGTGCAAATATTTTGAGTAAATTTTTGGTAGCAGTATTAGCAAATAGCATAAGTCTCCAGGAAACCTCTAGTTTTCATCTAAATACTGGCTAGATTTCATCAGAGGTAAGCGAAAGATCTAGCATTCCTCCCTCATCTTTGACAAGGGGACAAATGGCAACTTTCCCATGGAATAAGTTAACTGGTTTCTCTTAAAAGAGGCTTGTAAATTAAAACCGTAATTTAATTTTGTGTACTCTGTTCATGTTAATTCCTGTTTTTCCTTAACTGCCTTCTCATATTGCAGTTCTTAATAAAGGATAAAGTTTTATTACTAAAACAAATTCGAACAAATTCTGGTAGTACAAATGTCTGGTAGTACAAATGTCAGCCCATATTTTTGTTGACAAACCAGAGATTATTTCTGTGTATAAGGGTGACCAACTTGTAAAGGCATACTATTTGAACAATTCCACTGTCTATAGTAGCATTAGACGACAGTTCTGACTTATGTTTTTTACTAATGCCATTAGATGCATTAGGTTGGATTAGGGTTGCCAGGGGGGATTTACCAGCTGCGGAGGGAGGCTGGCGCCGGCGCACCAACATCACTTCTGGAAGTGACACCATCATGTCACTGAGGTTGTGGGAGATGCTCTGGTATTTGGACAAAAACTCTATGGTAGAAGCTGTTTTTACCATAGAGTTTTGGCCAAATTCCAGAGCATCTCCCATGACGCTGGCAACATGATTATGTCACTTCAGGAAATGATGTCATCACAACGACTAGGCTAAGGCTTAAATTTACCACTGGTAAGTCTCTCGCTGGTCGGCTGAATGGCACCGGAGAGAGGGGGCCCAGAGTGGGGGATCCCCCACCACTGGCAGGGGCCTGGCAATCCTAGGTTGGATGCCAAGGACAGAGCTTTGCTTCTGGAATTGATGTTTTGCACTTCCCTTATAACACCCCTCCCCAAGGTTTCAGGAAACCATAGGTCTATCAGTACTAGCCATGGTGACTGAAGGGAACCTCCATGTAAACCTCTGAATACTAGTGCCAGGAGGCAACATCCGAGGAAGGCCTCAGCCTTTGTGGCCTGTTGTTGGCCCTCCAGAGGAACTGGTAGGCCACTGTGTGAGACAGGATATTGGACGATATGGGCCACTGGTCTGATCTAACAGGGCTCTTCTTATGTTTTCATGATTGATTGATTTATTATTCAATTTATACTCTGCCCTCCCCAACACTGCTAGGCTCAGGGCAACTTCCATCAATAAATACAGTAAAATACACAGAATACAACAGAAACAGTATTTAAAATGTACAATAAAAGCTTAAACTAAACCCCTATTAATAGAGGTGGTGCCCTCTCTCAATGGCTGGCTCCAATAGATATCCTTGCCAGGGAGGTGGGCCAGGTGTTTCTCAGAGAGGCCATTCACCCCCAAGGCTCACCAGCTCAAGCTGGAGGAGACACCGACAATGGGGATAGACAAGGAATGGGAAAAGAAAAGGGAAGGGGAAGAAAGGGCAGAAGGGCAAAGGAAGAGGGGGCAGGGAGGCCAGCCAATCCATATAACTGCCACTGTCCTCAACAATATGCCTGTTGGAACATCTTACTTCGTCTTACATGCCCTGTGGAACTGAGTTAGATCCTGCAGGGCATGGGTCTAATTAGACAGACAGTTCCACCAGGATGGGGCCAGAGCTGAAAAGGCCCTGGCCCTGGTTGAGGACAGCCAAATGATTCTAGGGCCAGGGGCCACCAGCAAGTTGTTCTCATCTGAGTGTAATGCTCTCTGTGGGCTATAATGGGAGAGTCTGTCCTGCAGATATGCTGGTACCAGACTGTTCAGGTTTTTAAAAGTGAGTACCAAAACCTTGAATCTGATCCGGTACTCAATCTTGAGCCAGTTTAGCTGATGAAGCACAGGTGGTGTATGTGCTCTTAGAGGGGTCCCCGTAAAGACCCACGCTAGCACATTCTGGACCAGTTGAAGTTTCTGGAGTAGCCTCAAGGGTAGCCCAGCATACAGTGAGTTGCAGTAGTCCAGTCTATAAGTGACTGTTGCATGGATCACTGTTGCATGGATCACTGTGGCCAGGTCAGTACTGCATAGATAAGAGATCAGCTGCCGCGCTCAGCAGAGATGGAAAAATATCAATTGAGCCATACTTGTGACCTGGGCCTCCAATGACAGGGAAGCATCCAGCGTCACCCCCAAACTCTTGACAGAGAGAGCTGGTATCAGCTGTACCATGTCAAGAGAGGGGAGCCGAATTCCCCTACCAGAACCTTCCCAGTCCTGCCACAGGACCTCCGTCTTTCATGGGTTCATTTTCAAACGGCTGTTTCAACCATCCAGCCACAGCCTCCAGACATCTGGCCAGCTGTTCCAGGACAGTGTCCAGCTGGCTGTCCATCAACAGATACAGCTGGGTGTCATCAGCGTACTGATGGCAACCCAGCACAAAACTCCTGACAACCTGAGCAATGTTGAAAAGCATTGGAGAGTGGATCTCTCCCTGTGGGTCTCCACACACCAATGGGTGCTGCGTTGAGCCTCTTCCCCTAGATGTCACCCTTTGTCCCCGACCTTGTAGAAATGAGATCCGACATTGAAGGGCAGTCCCACGTACTCCTATGTCGGCAAGGTGGTGGGCCAGTAGATGTAATCGACCATGTCGAATGCCACTGTGAGGTCTAACAACAGCAGCAGTGCCGACCTGTCCTAATCCAGCTGTCTGTGGAGCTCATCTCTGAGGGTGGTCAGTACTGCCTCCATCCCATGGCCAGGTTGGAAACTGGACAGGAAAGGATCTAGGGTTGATGTTTCCTCCAGGAAAGTCTGGAACTGCTCAGCCACTGCTTGCTCAACTACCTTACCTAGAAACAGAAGATTCGAAACTGGGTGGTAGTTGGCTAGATCCAAAGGGTCTAGAGATGGTTACTTAAGGAACAATATCACCATTGTCTCCTTGAACATTCCCGGGAAGATCCCTGAACCCAGGGACAGATTGATAATGTCTTCCAGGGAAGCTTGTATCCCCCCTGCACTGGCTTTCGCCAGCCAGGATGGGCGTGGATCAAGGAGGCAAGCGATTGGCCTCACAGATGACAGAACCCTGTCTACATTAGTCTGAGAGAATCATCGAAATTGATCTAAAACAGGACCCAAAGATGGCCAAGAGGCCTCTTCTCACCTCTTGCGGTGGTGGAAGGGCCTTTCTCCTTGCTGAAGGGGGAGTTTGGAGTGGAATCATCACCATGGTTGTTGAATAGTTTTGGAGTAAATTATTGTTGGTGGGCTATGAGTTCAGATCTAGCAAGGTATCCTGTGTGGTGCCCTGTTTCTGTGTACTCATTACCCTTTCAAGATCTGAATAATTAGCTTGTGAATAGATTCACAAAAGTTAAAATCCCCTCCAAATATGTATTGGCTTATCTGCGTACGAATGCCTGTG
The DNA here is from genome assembly GCF_029931775.1 of Euleptes europaea. Lineage (NCBI taxonomy): Eukaryota > Metazoa > Chordata > Lepidosauria > Squamata > Sphaerodactylidae > Euleptes > Euleptes europaea. The sequence goes on along the minus strand of NW_026612604.1, from coordinate 57,259 downwards.
TTATTCATTTGTGGCCTAAACATGCCAGGTTTTTTGTCAATATTTCTTGTCTGTTGATCTAGAGACCATTCTACCACAGGCAAGTGGATATTATCACAGCTTCCTCAAAATATTAATTGGACTCCAGTTGCTTTTCTATATTGTGATCACCATTTTAGTTGCTATGACTCTAGGTCCAAAAAAAGGAGGGGAAAGAAAAACAAAAACAAAACTTAACCCTAAAAACAGAATTAAGTACCTAGAACAGGGGTGGGGAACCTTTTCCCTGTCAAGGGCCATTTGCACATTTATAACAACATTCGGGGGCCATAACCAGGTGTTGATCTCCCGGCGGGGGGGGGGGAGGCTAGGGTTGCCAGGTCTCCAGCCACCACCTGGAGGTTGGCAACCCCAGGGGAGGCCACGCAGAGAAGGCCTGGAGGGCACCCCTGCTCCCCCCTTCCTCCTCCCCCCCAGGCGGGAGGGCAGCCAGCAGTGGGCCTAAGCAAACGGGGCGCCAGGGGGGCGCAGCCCGCAGCCGATCCGCAGGGAAGGGAGGGAGGGAGGAAAGAAAACAGAGAAAGAGGAAAAGGGAGGGAGGGGAAAAGAAAGAGAAAGGGAGAAAGAAATGGAGGGAGGGGAGAAAGAAAGAAAAGGACGGAGGGAGACAGACAAAGGGACAGAAAAAGAGGGAGAGAAAGGAGAGTGACAGAAAAAAAGAAAGAAAAGCCTTCCCCCACACACACACACACCCGCGCACACCGGCCCCACGCAACCAGGCCCCAGCCTCCACGCCTCCCCCTCACACACACACACCCGGCCCCGGAGCTCCCGAGGGCCACGGAAAATGTCCGGGGGGGGCGCATACGGCCCCCGGGCCTCAGGTTCCCCATCCCTGACCTAGAAAGTCAAGCAAAAAAAAAAAAAACTAACAGGGCCAAAAATATAATTAAAAGCTAAACCATTAAAAAGTTGTCTAAGTAGACATAAATTTAATACACGTTAAAACCAAATAATGCTAAAGACTCCTGTATGGCCTTGCAAGGAACCTTCCAAACACATATATTAAAATAACACAATTGGCATAATATACAATTAGACATACATAAATCACATAAAGACCATATTTTTCGGTGTTTTTGCCTTCTTCAGTGGTCTAAAAGAAACTAGCACACCAGACTGTTAATTACGTATCAAATTTCTACAAATCTTTGTGACTTTTGGGTGTAGTTTTAGCAAGGTCTCAACAAATATAGAACTGCAGAACTTCTTTGTCTGTTAAAGGCATCCTTACAAATGAAACTGACAGCCTATCTTTAACAAAATGTCCAAATCCCACAGTCACAACATGATATGAAAGTCTGGAGTGATTATCAAGCGTAAGGTTCTATGGTATGTTGAGCTTTCTCTCACCTTCTTGCCATACTAGAAGAAAGTCAAACCAAATGAAGCTGTTGATTTGGATTGAGAAATCTGAACAACAGAGTGTCCCTGTGCAGGAAGGAGAATGCGTACGTGCCTGCATGAATGCAAGGCTTCTGGGTTGCATACGTGGGGTCAGGTGCAATTATCTATAAACATAACTCTGGGACCTCTTTAGTCTCATTGGAGTACACAATTTTCAAAGTGGAAAAATCTGTTGTTACTTCCAGAGGCAACAAAGGAAGGAATTGCCTTATAAAGGGCACTTTACAGCTCCTTGGAAAATCCCTGCCCTGTTTGTTATCAAGTGCACTTTGGCCTTATCATGTTCACTTATATTCTATGGGGGTTACATAGGCTGTAAACACTTCTGAAAAAATTTCAGTCTTAAGTTATGCTGCATACTTGATCCTCACATTTTCATAATGCAAGTGTAGGTATAAGGTTAGATTAAGACATTATGAAACGGGGAGGGGCTGTGGCTCAGTGGTAGAGCATCTGCTTGGCATGCAGAAGATCCCAGGTTCAGTCCCTGGCATCTCCAGTTAAAGGGACTAGGCAAGTAGGTGATGTGAAAGACCTCTGCCTGGGACCCTGGAGTGCTGCTGTCAGTCTGAGTAGACAATACTGACTTCGATGGACCAAGGGTCTGATTCAGTATAAGGCAGCTTCATGTGTTCAACCTTCCTTGGACATCGCTGTCCGTCAATCAGATGGTTCAGAAGCAATGAGTATCTCAAGAAGGAATAAACTTAAGGGAGGGTAAACTTTATGGATTTGTAGAACAGTCCAATAAATAAAAATGCATATTACATGCGATAAGATTGTGACAAGACTGTGATAACAAACACACAGCCACTTTTGAATCATTTGCATTTGTACATGATATTTCTGTCTAATCCATTTGATCTTCATTTATAATATTGAAATGTCTTTTGTGAACAACTTTTAAGAGCATATAGCTCTTAAGTGCAACATCACACTTGTGGTCCCAGGAGTGAAGGAGGGAGGGAGCATACAGGGAGAATAGACCACAGGCAGCTGGTTGGGTAAAATGGCCACAGCTTTTATTGAGTATAATCACCGGAGCATTTGGCACAGCATTGGGCCCGGATCCAGCATCAAGTGACCCACCTGCCAGCCAATGACACCAACCCTCACGCCAGCCTGCCTGCTAGGGGAAGCTGTGTGGGTTGGCAAGTTCTGGGTTTAAAAGTGGCTTTTAAAGGTCTGGAGCTGCTTTTGTAAGCTGTTAAGAACTGAGAGATTTTTGTAAATTTGGGAAACCAAGTATAGTCTTCAGCAATGTGCACTAATAGGATCCTTTTCTTTTCCTTTTTGTTTTAAATGGCTTCTTTGGATAACAAACTACTGCCACGTTCATGATTGGTTCTAATATTATGGAAAAAAATAAGACCGCACCAGTGGGCAGAAGAAAAAGGAGTGCAAGGTGCGAGGTTGAGAGCTTATTGAGCTCTACTAGATCCCTACGCGTTCTGCAATTTGCTTCATCTGGGATCTTCCATAGAAATTTCTCTCAAATTGCGAAACACGTAGGGATCTGGAAGAGCTAAATAAACGCTCAACCTTGCACCTTGCTCTCCCTTTTCTTCTCCTGGTTGTAATATTAATGTGCATTTTAGGTCGTCAACTTCATTGTTATTTCAGTCCAGATTTTGAGGAATTGGTAGTGTACACTGGGATTGGTGCACACACTGTTTTGAGAAGATAAAAACTCAGTCCTGTTTAAAGTAATTTAGTAGAGAGTTGCAGGATGTAGTCCTTGGTTTTTACACACACCTCATTAATTTTTCTTCTATCCATGGAGTGTATTTAGATCCTGACTTTCTTTCAAGGACTCCATGGTGTAGTGGTTAAAAACGGTGATTTGGAGTGGTGGACTCTGATCTGGAGAACCGGGTTTGATTCCCCACTCCTCCACCTGAGCGGCGGAGGCTAATCTGGTGAACCAGGTTGGTTTCCCCACTCCTACACATGAAGCCAGCTGGGTGACCTTGGGCCAGTCACGCTCTCTCAGCCCCACCTACCTCACAGGGTGTCTGTTGTGGGGAGGGTAAGGGAAGGTGATTGTAAGCCAGTTTGATTCTCCCTTAAGTGGGAGAGAAAGTCAGCATATCAAAACCAACTCTTCTTCTTCTTCCGTCCTGCCATCCTATGAGGCAGGATAAGCTGGGAGAAAGTGACGGGCCCCAGATGACCTGACAAGTTTCATGACACAGTGGGGGTGTCCAGATACTAATCTGACACACTGTTAGAATTTCTCTTCTAATATTTCATTTGTTTATCTCAATAGATCCAGCAATGGGAGCAGAATCTGGAGAAATTTAATATGGATCTCTTCCGGATGCGCTGTTACGTAGCCAGCCTGCAAGGTGGAGAGTTACCCAATCCAAAGAGCCTTCTGGCTGCTGCAGGTCGCCCTTCAAAAATGGCCCTAGGAAGGCTTGGCATCTTCTCAGTCTCCTCCTTTCATGCATTGGTGAGCTGGAACAAGATTATATACAAACATAATATAAAGGTGTGGCCATGTATACGGCAAGATAGTAGGATTTTTCCGAAGCAGTATTTTTTAATATTCGGCTAGTAAATAAAAAAGTGTTTAAAAAGTGTGAGAAGAAAAAAGAAGTCAGAAACATCCAGTTTTATGTCATTTGGGTTCCTCTGAAATGTCTAAATCAGGGGTGGGGAACCTTTTTTCCATCAAGGGCCATTTGGATATTTATAACATCATTCACGGGCCATACAAAATTATCAACTCAAAAATTAGCCAACCAAGCCAACCAAGCCCCAAGCAGACAGCCCCCCAGATGACACCCCCCCAGGGTGGGCAAGCAGGCAGGCATCCAACCAATGGCGCACTCACCCACCTGGTGGCACAGGATGGTCTGTTGCACCAGCCGGGCGTAGCCAGCCAGCCACACGCCAGAGTTGCTTCTGCTCCACATGGTCGAGGCTGGATTCTACAGCCGGCTCCTGCTACCTCCGCCTGCAGGAACGAAATGAGGACACACTGACTAAAAACTCCCCTCCCCGCGCATTCTGGCCCTGCCCCCTTTAACCCCTCCATTGTCTCCACTTCTGCCCCCAGCCCTCTTGAATTGCAGAATGGAATACATTTCTCCATGGCCCGGGTGGGAAAGGGTTAACACAGTTTCTTGGGCGGTCCTAGCAGCTCCATAGCTAACAACTCTTCTGCAAGGGGGGAAAATGTTCCTTTTCTCGGCAAAACAAACTCACATCTGCCTTGAATAGAGGCTATTCCTGTCCGCGGGAGGGGGCGGATCACTAGTCTTAGATCCTGCTGAGCTGGAGATCTGCCAGGACCCATGAAGAGCCAGACCAAATGATTTAGCGGGCCTTAAACAGCACCTGGGCCTGTCGTTCCCCACCCCTGGTCTAAATACTTAGCAGCTTCAGAAGCTAGCTTTACCTAGAAGTCCTGGTTTGTGTCCTTTTTCCTGTTTAAGCAAAAACACTTCAAACGTGACAAATTTGTTACAATTGAAGCGTTTCCATGGCACAGGTGCCGGCTGCACTGTTCATTTATTTCTTTTTGCATATGTTGAATTTATGCGTGTGGAAGGGATTGGCATTGTGCATGCTAACCATGCCTTTCCCTCCACGTATTCACCGTAATTTCTGAAGAGGGACGGGGCATTGGGTACCCTTCATTTCCTAAGCTTCCTGAGCACTTAGAAGCTTTCAGCTGCATGCAGGTGGGGTGAGACAAGTGGACATGATTCCGCTAATCTCTCTGTTCATTCAGACCCCACACAAATGGATGCCTGAACATGGCTTCTTGTCCTGGAGAGCTGTAATTGACCACAGCGTCCCTGCTCATAGATGTAAGGTGTGTTTGTTCCTCACAAGGGATCTGTGTGCATTTTTTTCGCTTTTTATCTTACGTGCAGGCAATTTTGTTACATTTGAAATGATACGAATTGCAAAGAGGTTCCTACTGACGTTTTTAGTCCTTTTTGTTTCCAAAGAAAACAAATAGCATTAAAGCTCTAGGGTGAAAAAAATACTACTTTTCATGGCAAATTCTTATTGATCCTTTATTGAATGAATATGCTTTATAATTTTGATACCTGGTGTGTGTTGAAAAAGCCTTCTTTAACCATGTTTATTGCATTTTTAATTTAATTTTTATTTAAATGTACATAATGGTCTAAAAGATCACACAAAATCCCATAGAACATCCAAAGTAATATTTTAATCCGACTGAAATACATTACAAATTAAAGGGTGGGTTACTTTGCTTAGGTTGCTAGTATTTGCTATAGTCTGTTATGACTATATAACTTGTCCTTTTTAAAAAGTGTCTGACCTGGTTGTTGTTTCGGAGATGAACCAGAACATCTTTTATTTCTTCCTTCTTTGTAGCTCTGTTTCGCTCTCTTTTTTTTTCATAATGTAAAATGTCTGTACTGAGATTCTTCTTTGTCTCTCGCTTCTGTTAGGTCTGTTCCAGGGATGAGGCTGCTCTTAGGAAGCGAACGCTGTCTCTGTCCCAGAGAGTGTGGAGTAAGAAGGGTTTGTTTTCCTCCCTGAAGGGTCTGGACACCCTGGCAAGAAAGGCAAAGGAGAAAAGGCCATCGATAACACAGGTTCTCCCCACCCCTGTTTGTTCTAATTCTATTTTTTAAAGCTAAAATTAACTTGCCAGTGATGAAATAGTTGTTCGCATTAGTTGATTAGCGTAGGAATAGGCTTATTTCACAAACAGTGGTGTGGGGAAAACTGCTCTCTCTGCATACCAGCAGGCATTCACTTATCCTCTTTACCCTAGCATATGGGTATTACAAGTGCAAGAGATGGTTTGGGTAGTTGCCTCTGAGATGGTTTTGAGAGTTTCAGCAGTCACCATGGCAGAGATAGTTATGAGAATCGCCACTGAGAGATGTCTGGGCCTGGATTGGGTGTTCTCTTGGAAACATCTTTTCTTCACTGATCTCTCACATCTCATTTGGTTTTGAGTGTGTAAGTATCAGGTGAAGCCATAGTCTCTCCCTTTGTCTCTCTCTCTCCACTCTGTCTGCAGGGCAGACTGACTACCAGTAATTGGGGAAACAAAGCTTAGGCTTCTGTCTCTATTTCTATGCAGGCCTGCCTACTTCCACGTAGGAGAGGAGCTGTAGCTCAAAGACAGAGCATTTGCTTGGCATGCAGAAGGTCCCAGGTTCAATCCCCGGCATCTCCAGTTGAAAGGATCAGGTAGAGCTGTTGTATAAGACCTCTGCCTGAGACCCTGGAGAGCTGCTACCAGCCTGAGAAGATAATGCTGTACCGGCATCCAGAGGCCAGTGGGAGGCTTGCGCAGCATCCAGGCCCAGCGCTGCCACAGCTGTGGCTGGGGACCGGTGGCTGGGCCTGCACACCTGCGCTGGGGCAACTCACGCCAGCGTGCGCCTTCCGGGCGCCGGTGATGTGGGCCCCTGCGCCAGTGGAAGCCTTTGTCGGCCTCCTAAGGCCTTTGGGTCGGGCCACGGGCGCATTTCAGGAATGCGCTGTTAAGTGTTGAAGGATCTCCAAAAGCATAGGATCACTTATTAGGCAATGAAAGAAAAACAAAAGGTTATGCAAGAGAACATAGCTAATACAAGTAACGTAAAATTGTATTTTGGTTGTGAATTCACCAGTGACATATAGATTGTTTCTTCTTAGTTCCAGAAATGTAATGGAACACTGAAAGAAAAAGCCCAGCTTGACCAAGTTTACTATAACTATAAATTACTGGCACCTTGTGGTTTTCTAAGTGACAGACATTTTTGCATTGAGCAGAGGAGAGATTTCTATTTAGCTTTTTCATAGCTATTCTTCCAGAAGGCTTCAATTTATTACGAAGCCAAATTTTGCAGGTTTAGTTGATATGTTTGATTATTGCCTCTTGGGCTAAATCATTTATCAAATATAACACTGTAGTATCTTAGCAACTGAACATTGCTCAAAGTCTTCAGCCCAAGATAATTTTATTTTCCTTTTCATGATACAGTTTTAATGCTGCAGATTAATATGTCTTTTTTTAAAAGGTTAAAGGGGTACTTTTACAGTCTGACGCTTAGCATATTGATTCACTACTGTGGATCTATAAAGATGTGCTTCTTCAGATGCCTGTAGATAATTAGAAGTCTCATATTTACATGCGATGGGGGAATTATAATAGAAGAGCATTAAAGGTAAAGGTCCCCTGGGCAAGCACCGGGTCATTCCTGACCCATGGGGTAACGTCACATCCCGATGTTTCCAAGGCAGACTGTTTTGCGGTGTGGTTTGCCAGTGCCTTCCCCAGTCATCTTCCCTTTACCCCCCAGAAAGCTGAGTACTCATTTCACCGACCTCGGAAGGATGGAAGGCTGAGTCAACCTTGAGCCGGCTACCTGAAACCGACTTCCATCGGGATCGAACTCAGGTCGTGAGCAGAGCTTTGGACTGCAGTAGTGTAGCTTAACACTCTGCTCCATTAGAGGGATGAAATGTTTTCATTTTGTCCCTCTTGCTCATTCTGTGATGTATAGGAATTTCCAGTCCAATCAACATTTATTTATTTAAACTGTAATTTAGCAGAATGCTTTGCAGTGTCAGCTATGCACCAACATGTACCAGATTAACCATGCATTCCTGAGGGGGGGCAAATCCTCTCAGGAGGCGGTGTGACCTCGCTGCCAGTGTAAGTGCATCTTATCATGGGACAAGACGCACTTACACTGGCAACGAGGGCAGTTCCGTCAGCGCTTGAGCGCCGCTGAGCTGCGTCTCACCCCTCCACCTGTGAAGTCTTCCCGTGGCGCAGGCCACAGCGGAGACTTGCGGTGCCGGCGCGGGGGGGGGGGGCATTCCTGGGGCAGGGGGCGGAGCTGCCATTAGGCAGCTCCCTATGCCCTTTCGGCCCCAGACACCAGTGGCCAGGGCAGTGTTGCTGCACTAGCTTTTTAGCAGGTGCAGCCTCGCTGTCTTCAATGGGGCTTTTAGCCCCGTTGAAAATGAAAAAAAGCCTTTTAAAGGCTTTTTGCATCCTGGTGGCGTGCGGGAAATGGCTTAGGAGGAGGCGCAACTGCACCTCTTCCCTGCCGTCCCCGCACACCTGCATCTCAGGAATGCATGGTTAGACTTGGATTGCCTGTGCTACTTATCAACAGGCTTCTTTCACGCTGAAAAGTTTTGGACCAAAATATCTCCAAGCCAAACACAACAAGATACTGGGAGTTAAAGCAGCCTTTTAAATTGTGTGTAGGATTCTGGTTTGGATTTGGATTGGGGTGGGGATGTAAATCATAGAATAGAATCCTAGAGTGTGAAGGGGCCATACAGGCTATCTATTCCAACTGCCTGCTCAATGCAGGATCAGCCTGGAGCACCCCTGACAAGTGTTTGTCCAGCCGCTGTTTAATCCTTCTTCCAGTGCTGATTTCCTGCCCTTGAAGCAAACATACATTGATTTCCTGCCCTTGAAGCAAACATACAGGAGTGACAGGTTTAACTTCATGCACCCCACCCATGTGATCCTGGTCTGAGTTTGGGTGCTTGTGTTCCAGCTATTTACAAAGAAAAAAAAAGATGCTTGGGAGTCTGTACGCAGTATTGCATCCTTTTTTTTGCTTCTTAGCCATTGGCTTGAATCCAGGGAAGTGAATGCAGTGGGTCCTCACTGATACCTTGGGATTTTCATGCAGATGCCATAATGTTCCATAATATTTCAATGGAAATATAAGTGATATAAGCATGTGGCAGGAATTATTCTTTGGTCTCCTTTGTACACAGTGTATGATAATCATTCACTGCCCCCACTCTCCAACATGAGCAGTCTTAGTTTTGCAAACCATTCAAGACCATTCCTTGGGTCCCACCTAAAAATCTCTGTGGCGCACAGATTTCTTGCCTACTCCTCTCTCTGCAACTCCAAAAGTTCCCCGAAATGCTGCTTCTGGTGGGTGGAGGGACCCTCAGGAATAGTTCTGGGAGAGTTGGTAGTCTGCTGTGGGAGAATTAGCAGAAATTGTGTCCACCCCTTCCACCTGCAGAATGTCTAGGTGGAATCCAAGCCTCTCTTCAAACCTCATACAACTGAAACATTTAGCAAGTATCCCTTGAAATATTTAGGTCAGCTCCCCTTACTTGCTGCACTGAGTCACTAACAAATAAAGAGGGAACTTTCAAGAAGGGTGGCACGGTACTGAATCACGAGCGAACTTGGGAACCCTGCGTGTAGGTGCTGATGAGAAGGCCAAGTCACCGAGGCCAAGTGGCTGCCCCGGCAGGCATCTGAACAGCGGTGTTGGGTGGGAAAAGGGATGAGAACATCCTGGAGATCTCTTATCAGCGTGGCATTCTTGGAAATGTTTGTCCACTACAGAGTCTATTCTGTAGCTGCTTTCCCATTGATTGACGACATCATTTTAAACGGTTATTTTTTGGGCCAAAAAACAAAGCTAGGCTGGTGCCAAATGGAATGTGCACCTACACCTGGGCTGACAGGAGGGAGGGAATTTTATGTTTGCCTCCTTGAACTCCTTGAAAGAAGGAGAGGATAATAATGAGATAAATCAATATGTAGGATAATGGCACCAAATACAAAGTTTATTATCTCCTGTAGCAGACCTAATTGTGTATGATGACTGTGAATCCAGAACTGGTACAGTCTCTGCTGTGGACATTAATAAAAGGGGCATGACTTTTTAAATAGATTACTCCCAATCAGTTACTTAATGGAAGAGATGGGAAGCTACATTATATGTGGGTCCTTAAGATTGTTATCTATTCCTGTGATGTTTGTAGTGGCAAATTGATTGAAAAGGCCATAAACATGGTAATTTAAGTATCACTGATGGGGCACAGTAAAGCAGAGTTGAAAAAATATTCTGCAGAAACATGTGGCAAGCATGAAATGCAGCAAGGGAGTTGATGTTACTCTGTCCTGTGTTTCCAAATCCGATGTGGGGGGGGGAATGCTTTTAACTAAGCAAGGTCTAATATCAGACGATTATGTAACTCACTCCATGTGGGGCTGACTTTCAAGATGATTTGGTGGAAAATGTGGCCTTACAAAAGAGCCCTTACTAAGCCTACAAAGTAAAAATCGATTGCAGACGAATATGTTTAGATGTGCAGAGGGTCAAGTGGGAGTCTGAGCCATATTTCTCGCAAAGCCTTGAGAAACCTTTCTGCTGTTCACACACCTCGAACATTCATGGAGCTATTCCCACACAATAAAGTTGTGCCTCTGTGGCTGTCTATCTGCCTGGGTTTAGGAAAGGACGCTGTGGGAAACAGCTCAGTTGCCTGTTAACAGTGATGAGCGAGAATCTCCCCAGTCATAAACCCAGTGAATCGCTTAAAACCCCAAATTCAGTTCCATAACTAATGATATTTAGTAAGATAAAGCCAATAATCAGGAGCAAATCAGAAAGTAAAACACAAAAAATAGTAACATTATCTCTTGCAGTTTCTCACATGCACTTTATCACAAGCTCCGTTATCAAGTCACATGGGGAAAAAAATAGTTCTGCTGTCAATAGACAGTTTCAGAAATTCCCCCACTACTAATTTACCATTCAGAGTATTAGAAAGTGTGTAAGGTTTAAAACTAGCTTCAACATTTGGCCAGTGTTCATTGTAGAGGAAGGGGCTGGTAATACAAATTCATTCAAACAGGGAAGGGATGGGGAAGAAGCATTTGGTCTTGTGGCTAGCTCCCTAAATCTGAAACATGATTAAGAGATCAGGAATCTTATAAGGGCACCGGCACTTAAATACTATACATTTAAAAAGCTGTTGGTGACGAATACCCCAAAATGGAGATAGGGGTCTTGTCCAGCAGAGAGAACTCTACGTCACTGTCTGGATTAGCTGTTGCTACTCAGATTCAAATTCTGAAAGAAGATCTTGGCTGTTTGAGAACTTCATTAATAAATTTATGTAGTACTGCACAAATATTTTGTACTTCTGTTTATTTTTCTTTTCTTATTTCCTTAGAAAATGGGGAAAAGGGGGGGACTTTTTAAAGGATTGTATTGCTGTTTAATGGTTGTCCACTTGATCACATATTCTAAAGTCATGGGAGGATAAAAGAGCGAGATGTCATAGCAGAATAATAAAGAACCTGCTATTGATAATTTTAGTTTGGTAAATAAATTTGTTTGATAAACAGTGAATTGATATTCTCCAGCAGCATGGCTTTGTAAAACCTTTGCCTGGAAAGGGTCTCGGGGAGTTGGGGCTGCTGTTTTTCTGTAATGGTCTACACTGCCCTTTCTCCCATTTAGGTCCCTGAGATATCTACAAACACAGATCCCACTTGAGAAATATATGATTAAATATTTTGTAGTTGTTCAGCTTTACCTGTCTGTAGTTCTGTATCTTTTCCTCTTTGTTTGCCTACAAAAGTTATACCACACAATGTGGAGTTTATACTTTAACCTATGCATTTCTTTTAATTAGATTTTTGACTCAGCTGGTGGTCATGACTTTACTGGAACTCAGCTACCTCAAAATTCCAGTAATTCTGCTGAGGTAAGATAAACTAACTTTTGCTCTGGGCACTGACTTAATGCATTTCTTGGTTCATGTCATATGAAAAATATAAAGCAGGAGGAAAGTTGGTGTTTGACCTATCTCTAAAGGAGAGGAAAAAATACTACTTTTCCCCTCACAAGGTTCTGAAAGGGTTCACAGGAGGCACTTAAATATTTATTTGTATCTCTTGCCTCAGTGGGGTGTTGTCACACTACTTTGCACCGTGGATGTTGTTCAAATTTTACATTTTTACTTAAGACACACAGGCTGGTGTCTGACCTGGAGGTGGCCACATCCCCAGGAGGAGGGCTCAACCTCTGTGTTTCTGTGTAACAGTGGTTTTCAAACCTTTCTACCTTCAAAGGACTGTTTCTGCTTTGACCTTGTCGGTCAAACAACTCTTGAGTGCTTGCCATGGGAATCTATGTGATTTGCAGAGGATTCAGGCACAGTGCAATCCTAAAGAGTCCTGTCAGCCCATTCATTTTAATCACTTGCACTGTCTGTCTTATGATGCCTGTTATGCCATACATTACAGGGGAAATCAGCTCTGGGGTGGGGCAAGCTGTCTTTATCAGGAACTCCTGATAAAGCTTCTGAGCAACCCAGGGTTATCCAGAACACATTCGAAAACCATTGCAGGCTGGCATTGAGATTCTTACATTTAGACTGCCATTTTTGTTGAGCCAAAACTGGATTTCAACATGGTTCTTGTGTAAGTGGACTGGAGAACCCTAGGAAAGCCAGTTAAACTTGGACCAAGCTACAGCTGTGTACTGGTAAGTTTCAGATGTTGGATTCTCAACACTGGACAAAATAGCAGTGTCTAGTATCTCTGGGATGGATATCTCTTCTTGTTCCCCCAGTATTAGAAGAGATTCCTTTCCCAACCTGATCTCTTTATTTTAATGTCTTTATTGCCCTACAGGCACATAAATTGGTGGTTGCAGTGGCAAATTAGGAATTGGGTATCTTGGGTTTAGTTCAGGTTTGGCTTTACTCCTTGTCAGTTCGGTGTTTTTAAATCAGAAATGTACAGACACAGGCATTGTTGTTGGGTATTCCAGTATCCAGTCTCTGATCAATACTTTGTGAGCAGACCTGGGGAGATGCTATTCTCATGGGATGTGGAAGATGTGGGGATGTGGAAGAATGTTGTTCAGTACCTTACTAGCTTAATGCAATGTTTGCTTTTCCCTCTGTGTTCTATTGGCTGCACAGTTAATAAGAGAAGGGCTGCCCTTCCCAGAGTTTCCTCTGGGTCTACACAGTCTCTGTAATATCTTTGTATTAAGATATAAATGTCTCATATGATCTTAATACTACTTAATAATGTAGCTTGTAATCAATTCTAAGTGAGAAGCAATGGTAGGAAGTCACAGGGAGATTTGTATAGAAATCTCCCCTCCCAAGAAAGGGTATTGTACTTGTAATATTTGTTTAAGTAGTGGAGGGAGTCAGCCTCAGAACAGAGGAGCAGCTGAGAACAGAGGAACAGCCACAGGAAGAAGCCGTTTCATTGAGCCGACAGCCCTCCAGCTCAGGGACCTCAGCCATGCCTGAAACTCAGCAACAGTCAGCTTCACCTTTAGGGTCGCTGAAACCTTTGGAACAAAGAAGGAAGAAACTGCTCCAAAAAAGAAATTCAGGATAGACAGCTGAGTGCATGGTTGCAAGCCCAGCATAGAACACTCCCTGACAGCAGTGATGAGGCCAAACAGGGCTGAATCATTCCACCTGGCTTGGAATGCCAGAACAGTCTAATTAGCAACAGCTGGCTTATCTATCGAGCAAGATAGGTGTCTATTTAAGCAGCCAGCAAAGCACGGCTGTCGTGGGAGCAACTCGTTGCCACCACTTATGTATCAGCCTCCTGATAACTTGTTTACTTTGGACCTGGCCTGACTCATGGCTTGGACTGCCCTCTCTTGCTGCCTTGGACTCTGAAGAAACTATCCTTGACCTTGGATTGGCCTACTGGCCATGCTTCTTGCCTCTGGCCCTAATTACTGCCTACACCTGGATATGGTCATTCAGTGTGTTTGGTCCAACGCAAGCTACATACATCCCAATCAGAGCTTCTACTGTTACCCTGCTTGTCTCCACCAGTGTGGGCCAGGCATGCTGCAATGTTCACACAATTCCAGGCGGAGGTGACTAGTTTTCTGCAGTTTATATATTTGTTTTCTATTTTAGTTTATTTTCTAATTTCTGAAAGTCAATGCTATAAAGATGACAGTTCCTGTGCAGATTTTTCTTGAGCTTTGACAGTGCAATCCTATGCAGAGTTACTTCAGTCTAACCCACTGATTTCAGTGCATTTAGACTGAAGTAACTCTGCATAGGATTTCACTGTCAGTGGCTTTCTTCCAGAAGGGTAAGGTAAGCCAACGCAATGTGGCTGGGGATTGTCATAGGGGAGAAATGTAGGAGCCTGCTTCACACATTAGATAGGAAGCATGGGTACAGAAAAAAAGGAGGGAGGGGGGGAAAGGGGGGGAGTCCGCCCTACCCAACAATACTCCAAAAGGAAAAATAATGTTGCTACATTCCGTTTGCTTTCTTAGCTTACACTAGTATACTTTTACTTTATAACTGTATACTTGTCCTCATTTTATACATTAAATACTTGACTTCCTAATAATTACCTTCCGTATGATTTTTCACATATTGATAATACTCAAAAGAAGAGGGATAAATAAACATTTGAAACCGTGAAATCCGATTCATTTTCCAGCGTGTGCTTATCTTATATCTTTTCCATTAAGTAATACTTGTATTTAATATTATATTTACTTTCCAATATACGCCGTCTTATTTTTCCCTCTTAATTCTATCTTAATGCTGATACAGCAAGTCCAGGCTTGTTGTGAATATCCAAATCAGTTTAATCAGTCAGCTAATACTCTATTCAATATTTATAGCCAGTCATTTATCTGAAACGATTGGCATTTCATATCTTTTCCCTGGAACAGTGAGGGGCTAGGGTGTTGGGGGCGGGGGAAGGAGGTTTAAGTAAATGCTACAGGTTTCTGTAACCCTCCAACACCACAGCAAACACAGGATATGCATAGTTCATGTTCATTTATAATAGGTTTGTGCAATATAAAAGTCTTTTTAAAAGTGAGTGAAACAAAAGTTGTGTAATACCTTTTTTTATTAGGACCAAGTAAAATAACACAAAATAGTATGCAAGTATAAACAGCCATTACAGAATGTGTTTAGCACTAGATGGGCAATTTCTGGACTGACACTTCTAGGTTAGGATGCATTGCAGACATCGTGTGTTGCGCAAAAAAATGTTTTTGGTAAATTTTGGGTTCGGTTTATTGGGATCTTTTTTTTTTTTTTTTTTAGTAAACCCGGGAAAAGCCGAATACCCTTACTGGTAAAGGGTATTCTGTTTTATTTCTGGATTTACTGAAAAAAAATTGGGCCCATTTTAGTCTATGGGGCTTTTTTCAAAGCTCCTGTAGGGGTATTTTTGTGGGTAAAATTCCCAAATTTTCAGGGTTGCTTCAAGGTACTCTCCCCTTGCATTAACCCCATAGTTTGGTGGATATTGGGTCAGGGGGTCCAATTTTATGGAGTGCTGAAGGGGGTTGCCCACCCCCCTCCGTAGAAAAGCATGGTAAAGTTTACAATGCTTTTCTATGGAGGGTGTCGACCCCTTCAGGACCCCATAAAAATGGACCCCTGGCCCAACTTTTACCAAACTTCGGGGTTCATGCGAGGAGAGTCCCTTGCAACTACACTGCAAATTTGGTGATGCTACCTCAAAAAATGCCCCCCCCCCCGGGAGAATTTTAAAAGAACTTACTTTTTCATAGTCTGTAATGGGCGCTTCCTCCCCAAAGACTTGTGGGGAAACTCAGTTTCCCATGAATGTTTGCAATGGGCCTGCACAAAGCTATTGCTACCCATAGCTTTGTGCAGGCTACTGGGACAGAGAAGCAGGAAAATAAGTCACACACCCTTCTCCCAGCAGAGGCATGTTTGTACTGACCATAATGTGATCTTATTAGGTCTGTAAAACTTTCTATGCCCCATTTTAAGAACCTGGAAGTTTCAGGCTAGCGGTTTTCCATCATGTCTTGAATATCTTTTTCTTACCCATTCTTTTTTCCCCTGTATCTGGCATCTGGCCTTGAAAACTCAAAGGTTGCTTACTGTTTTGTGACATTTTAGTTAGTCATAGTATAGAAGTCTTGCACGACTTAAACTTTGTAGGCAGCTGTACTGCCCCACAAAAACAAAACAAAACCCCACACCATATTTTTGGGAAAAAATCCAGAAAAGTCAGGCACTACTTCTTTACTATGACCAACTAGATTTTTCACTTCCGAAACAGAAAAAATAAACGTAGGCAGCTCAGTCCACAAAAACCGTTCCAAAAATGTATCTGTTTTGGGGGGCAAAAAAGTAGGAATCCTTCCATTTTTCATAATCGCTAAAATGCTGTACACCTTGATACCTCATGCTCTTTGGTTTTGGGGCTGTTGGGTTTTTTTTGGCAGTAGATCGTTTTTTAAAAAAAAATTATGATCCAATTTAAAACTACTTATTAAAAATATGCATCATCAGTGTCAGTTAGGAAACTCCCCCAAACAGTTTAGCAGGTAATGACTGAACGTCTTGTGCCTCTGGCTGTTTGGATTCATGTGACTCTGGTATTTAAGCAAGACCAGTAAGTCTAAATGTACAGTGATAGCCTTTTAAAACTTTTGGGGGAAAGTTTGTCATTTGTCTCAGAATGGTAAGCCTTGATTTCCCGTCATGGTCCCCTTCCACCCTGACAACAACCATGGCCACACAAACTCCGTATTTTTAAAAAAGTTTTTGATCACAAGCCCAGCAGTTCGGAGAACAGATGGAAAACTGATAATTTATAATGAGACTGGATTTGAGGCAAGTTGTCTCTTTGGTGGAACTTGCTTTCCTGTACGAGCTGCTAGCCTTATGTCAGCTACATTAATAAGACCCAGCACCCTGTCCCTGTAAACTTTCAAAGGAGTTGAGTAGCAGCATCTGTAGCTTTGCAGAGGTTTCTAGAGTTTTAGTGCCTTATCCAACGGCTGAAGAAGTGATTCATCATAGCTTGCAAAACCGTTGAGGTTGGAAATAAGCCTATTTTATTAGGAAATTTTGAAGGGAAAAAAAATAAAACCAGACCTTTACAAGAGACTTCCCGATGAGTTCAGTGAAGCACAACCCCGTTAAATGTTCCATGCAGGTTTTTGGAGGTGTTTCATATGAAAATAGTGACAAACAAAGGCAGGAAAACCATGAAGTAACCAACTGCTCTTCAAGCAACACCATGGTATAACATGCTACAGTCTACAGCCCTGGCATATGTGTCTGGAAAACTGAATGTGCTGTCAAAGTTTTGTGTGGCACTGAATGAATAAAGTTATTGTGGTATTAGTCACTGCACAGGCATAAGCTGGAAAAAAAAACCCTTTCGTTTCTAAGATGGAAAATGTGGATGAAACAACCATCACTTGAACACAACCACTGAAAAAAAAAATTAAACATAGGGTGTTTCCATCAAACTGCCAAAACCTTTTTTAAAAAGTCATCTACAGTCATGGTGAACCTAAAAACACTGTTTGCTGCTTGTAGAGATTTATGACTGTGACACTGTTAGGCAAGAAAAATGTTATTGGAGGAGGTCAGTGCCCCCCACTCCACTCATTATGTCTGACTGCCAAGTGTCTGGCAAAGGGGAGCGTGTTTTCTCCCCCAAACCTGCTCCGAAGATGAAGAGGAGGGCGAGTTGGTTTTTATATGCTTATTTCCTCTTCCTTTTAAGGAGAATCAAACCGGCTTATAATCGCCTTCCTTTCCTCTCCCCACAACAGACACCTTGTGAGATCGGTGGGGCTGAGAGAGGGCTAAGAAAACTGTGACTAGCCCAAGGTCACCCAGCTGGCTTTATGTATAGGAGGGGGAAACCAACCCGGTTCACCAGATTCGCCTCCGCCGCTCATGTGGGGGAGTGGGGAATCAAAGCCGATTCTCCAGATTGGAGCCCACTGCTCTTAACCACTGTACCCCGCTGGCTCTCAGCCATGGTCTAATATCTAATTTTAAATCCTAGGGTTGTTTGTTTGTTTTGTTTTTGTTATATTAATATAACAAAATATCAGTTTGGGACAAATATCAGTTTGGCTAGGCACCTGTATTCTGATTTAAGGCTTTCCTAACCAGGAAGAATTCAATCCTGCTGTGTGCATGAAAGAAGAAATGTGTGCAGACCACTTCAGCCACAATTTAAATGGCTGGCGTTGAGCTAGAATTATATTTTTCTTCAGTAGCACGTGCTGAATAATTTGTCTATGAAGGTGTTTCCCATCTCTAATTTGAACTTAGCAGCCTTGGCCTAGAAATAATCATTATACATTTGTTCAACATTTTGGCCGGACAGAAGCATAAATTGAGTGTGGAGGAGCTTTGGATCCAGCGTAACCCAAACAATTAAAAAAATGTCCTTGGGTTTTTTTTGGGCGAGAAGGGAGGTTTGCCAGCTGAAGAGTGGGGAACACAACTTGCATGCCTGCTTATAACCAGCGTTAAACTGATGTCCATGAACCCAGTTTGTTGAACGTGTGCATGCGTTTCCCTTCCTTCCATCTCATGCACAACATGATGAATGAAGGTGGTTTCCATAGGGGGACAGGTTTGTGTGGTTTTCCCATGGCTGCTGGAGCTGCAGCTGCCAATACAGCTTCCATATGGCAGGTTTCCCCACAGTTTTCCTGTCTTAGTCCCCCAGCATCAGCCATCCCCCTCCCCAAACCACAGCGACTCTTACAATTTTTTTAAATTGGCTGTTGAATAACATTATATTAATATAACGTTGTAACAATATGTGTAGCACATTCTTTGAATCCCAGCTTTCATTTTCATTAATATAAAGGTAAGTCTCTGGTTGCAGAGATATGCCTTTCCCCTTATACCTCCTGAATGCAAAGGGCTAGATACGTATTTTTTAATGAAAGTTGGGAATTCAGGAGACCTGTTGCACTATTGGTACAGTGCTATGTTGATAAGATATTCAACTGTTGATTACAAAAAAATAGCCCCCTGGTGGCAGAGGAGGGAAATGGCCACTGTAGGGACAGTGCCAAGGATAATAGCTACTATATGGGTGGGAAAATCTGAATTTTCACACCCACGTGGCAGCCATCCAGGCTTTCCCAAAATTTTGCAGCAAAGCAGGCTTAAGAATACACATAAGAAGGGTGACGAGTGAGGTGTATGCGTGAGCCTGGTAACAAGCTGGATTCATTCTCATTTCAGTTTAATGTTACTTAACATTGGTGTGTAAATGCAGCCTAAGTTAGTGCTTGCTTACTCAAACTCGCTCTAGAAAAAGTTTGGCTACCGGCTGCTGCCCCACTCCACTACTGCTGGAACCTTGAAGGAAAAAAAAAGGGGGGGGGAGAGATTACTTTCTCTAGGAGAGTTTTCCATCCTGCTTCTTGGGTTCCTGATATATGACTAGGTTTTTTTTTTTTTTAATTATCAGATTTGGTCCATGTCATTTTTATAGCCAACCCAAAGCAGCCTTCGATCTCTGGCACTGTCTTGCTGCCAAGGGCAGAGGAGATGCACAGTCCTCCATCTAACACTTCATTTTGAAACTTTAAAACCGGCCAGCTATATAGAGCTAACTTTCTTTGCTTACAGTTCAGATAGATATGACCAGGCAATCCATCTCTACATGATTCCTGCTTGGACTGTTACACTAAGAAATTACTTGTACAGTGCAGATGCTTCATTATCGAACTTTGCAGGAATTTAGTCCCATGTTCAAAGGGTTGCTGGGTTCTGTTTTTTGTTGGCTCATCCTTTCTTGGGTTTATTACATTGGGTACCTTTTCTGTAAAGTGTGTTGGTTGCGTCGTTTCTATTGTTATAGTCTATATTTGAAAGTGGGTGGCTTTGCCAGATATATCTGCTATCGTAATGTTAGAGTGCTATAAAATGGAAATCTTAAATCTAATATTTCACATAGTGAATTTCCTTATCCAGGTGGTATTACACTACGGTGCCCTCTGCTGATGAAATGTTTAAAGAAGTGTGAACTTCTTAAAATCATTGCATCTACAGCTATATAAACTGCATAATTTTATTCATTGTTTTCTAGCTTCTGCATAAACTTATACAAGAAAGCACATGTATTTGCTCAAATTTTGAAAAGAGGCTGTTACCAAATCTTGAAAGACGAAATTGAACCACATTTAGAGGCCGGGCTTCTGTTTTATGTAAAATTAATTTTGTGTGTTTATAGATCATATGATCCCCACAGTTGCTTATATGTGTATAACTAGATCATTGCATATAAGCACGTAAAATTTATGTGGGAATTGTGTGAAGTGACCTCAGGACTCTTTGAAATGTGTGCCTTAAGGTTGTTTCTGTAAACCTGTCCCACTAATGTTACAATGGGACAAGAATATCCCTGCATTTCTCTGAATCATGCCTTACATTCCTCACTCTCCTTTGGAGCATGAATTATGTAGGTATATTATCATGAGGACTGAAGTTTATTGTGTAGGGTGGTCATCTGGTAAAGGGACCTTTCACAAAGTGGGTTAATCGTCTGTTATGCAAAACATTATTTTGTGGGTAAGCCATTATTCTGTGTTGTTGGAACCTGGATGGCGTCTAAAACAACTTTTAGTAACAAAGGAATCTTTATAATTTGCAATCTGTAATGATTACAGATTAGTAATCTGTAAGGATTGTATTCAGCGATAGTAAGCAAATCTGAAAATTTATTTAACTTCAGAATGAAAGTCATGCAGTAAACTGCTGACTGTTCTGGAATCTCTACGTGGATGAGACAGTGGTGCTAGGAGGAATGGTTTAGGATTGTTAGGCAGTGGGTAATGTTTTGGGCCAAGCTAATCCTGTATAAAAGATGAGAACTCCACTTGAACCTAATAGAACCAGGCTGCTGGCCCACTCTCAACAAACTGTCTCTATCTTGAGAAAGCCGACAGGAGCTAGAGAGCATATAGTTCAGGATTTCATCCCTGAGAGTTAGTGGATTAGCTGGACTGGGTAGTCTAGGTAGGGATGGCCTTGACAGTCCTAATATAGCAGAAAATGGCATTGTTTAAAGCAGTGATGGCGAACCTTTTAGAGACCGAGTGCCCAAACTGCAACCAAAAACCCACTTATTTATCGCCGAGTGCCAATGCGGCAATTTAACCTGAATACCACCCCCAGAGGGGGCCCAGAGGGAGAGGCTAGGGTTGCCAAGTTCCTCTTTGCCATGAGTGGGAGGTTTTTGCGCCTGAGGAGGCCGGGGTTTGGGGAAGGACTTCAGTGCCATAGAGTCCAATTGCCAAAGTGGCAATTTTTTCCAGGGGAACTGATCTCTATTGGTTGGAGATCACTTGTAATAGGAGGAGATCTCCAGCTAGTACCTGGAGATTGGCAACTAGTTCCTTAGTGTTTTCTCTCTACATATCAAGACAAATGGAAAGGTGTTTGGAGGATGGCTTGTGGGCACTTCAAAGGTGGAATAGGACTGCACGCCCCTCCGCCTGCACAGACCCAGAGGGCGCCGGAGAAGCCGCTGGAGGGAAAGAAGGAAGGAAGGAAAGAAGGGAAGGGAGAAGGAAAGGGAAGGGAGGGAGGGAGAGAAAGAAAGAAAAAGAGAGAGAAAGGGAGAAGGAAATGGAGCAAGGGAGAGAAAGAAAAGTAGGGAAAGAAAAGGACAGAGGGAGACAGAAAAAGAAAGAGGCCATTTATGCATGGGAGGTTTTGCCTTGGATTTGCCACTCGGTGGGGCGTGGCGGTGGCGGCAGGCTAGTGAGAGGCGAGCAGGGTAGGGCAGAGGACGCCTCCTTCGCACCCACCGGCCAGCCACGCCCCTCCACCCGCACAGGCCCAGAGGGCGCCGGAGAAGCCGCCGGCCATGCCGAGTGTGGGCGCTCGGCTTCTGTTCCCCGCTCTCCCACCCACCTGGCCGGCCACACACGCTCCAGTGGCGGCAATGGCGGCAGCTTCTGTGGGAGAGTCCGGGGGCCACTGCCAATGATGTCGGAGGTTCCCCACCCCTGGGCTACAGCCTCCCCCATCCGGGGCAGGGCAGAGCCGAAAGGCCAGCGGCTTGGAGGAACCGCGCGTGCCGGCAGAGAGGGCTACGAGTGCCGGAAGTGGCACCCGTGCCATAGGTTCGCCAACACGGGTTTAAAGGGACCAAAGGGCCAAGAGTGCTTGGAGAAGGAAACTGTATATATAAATTATTATATGCATAGATATTTTGTTGATCAAAAAAATATCAGTAGCAAATGCTGTTTATGCCAGTGGTCTTTAATCATTCTAGAACTGGGACCCACCTTTATCGTAAGGAGAAGCATGGGACCCAGTGAGCTGCAAGCACCTGGCAGGATATCATATGACACCACAGCAATGTGACAGGAAGATGAAGAGTCCATGTCTTTCTGAACTTGCATGTGCTAAAATTTCATCCTCTTTGCTGCTGAGTGACCTCATCTTACTCTTGCTTCTATCTGTGTTTGAGCAAGGAGTGACAGGAGATGTGGCTAGTGCATATGCACTAGTAGGAGGTCTTTCCCAAAAAGCAGCATCCCCCCCCCACCAAAAAAAAATTACAGGATCTCCTGATTCACCTGAGGTTCCCAGTCCATGGGTTGAAGACTGCTGGTCTAAGTGACTTTGCTTTATTAAGAGGGTGCACATATCTTCCTCTCTTCTTCTTTTTTCCAGCAGAAAGTAGATGAATTTCTAAACGTGTACTACTCGATGCCAGAGAATACCGTAAAAGAAAATACCTGGGACATCCAAACATGTGTTCATTTTCCTGATGGTCAAGGCCTAATGTTAACTCTCAAGCCAGAAGACAGAGTAGAGGATGTTTTGGCTTTGGCATGCAAGGTACACAATTCTGCACCGTAATGTAACTTGTTAATCACACTTTAAAGTACAGAAATTAGGTTGGTTCCCTGTTGAGCATGCCCCCATTACTTTAACAACTAGACAGGTAAAATATTGTGCCAGCTTGCCATTTATCTCATGGGATTTGAATGAATGCTTATGGTTACATAATAATTTTTTCCCTTGCATCAATTTATCAAATCGATGATACTTCTGCTCAGCACATAGGGTTGCCAACCTCCAGGTAATGAGAAACCTATGCTGAAATAGTATTGACTAATGAAAAATGCAACACGAGGCTCATGTACACAAATGAAAAAGCAAGACTAGCTATTGGAGTAATAATTCTATTTTCATTATGCAATTTGCAAACGCAACTCCATAGGGAAACAAAAATATATACTGGCGTGTTGCTGGACACACCTGCCAGAAAAAAAGGCTGCCACTCAGGGCTTAAGGCAATAAATTATAACTTATAACAGTTATAAGTTATAATGAGCTAGAGAACGTTCCATAGGTGCATACATATCTGTCTTGATGAGATTATCTTTAAGGGCAGAGGTTCTTCTAAATCCTAAGATTGGAGGGTCAGCGCAGCCAGCTGACTTATGGCAACCCCACAGGGTTTTCAAGGCAAGAGACACAGTGGTGGTTTGCCATTGCCTCCCTCTGCATAGCAACCCTGGACTTCCTTGACAGCTTCTCATCCAAGTACTAACCAGGGCTGACCCTACTTAGCTTCCAAGATCTGACAGAGTGGGGCTAGCCTGGGCCATCCAGCTCAGGACACCAAGTTTTGAGAATTTAATTTCTGTTAAAACAACTAGTATTTATGAACTGGAGGGAAATATGTATGTTTTTGTAGGCAATCCTTGTGTGACCTATAGGTGGCAGGAGACAGCTGATGTATGAAGAAAAGATTTTTAGGGAAAGCATTTCTATTTGAACATGGAAAACTTCAAGAGACAGAGAAGTATTTGTATAAGAATGTATGAAATCACAGTTGTTCCCCTGCTTCACAAAATATCTGTTCATAAAAACTATCAAACCTTTCTTTTAGTGGCTATCATATCAAGTCAAGCTTATTAATACGGTCGACTGACCAATCATGTGCCAACACATCACAATTTCCAGACGCAATGGTTTTGCCCTGCAAAATCACAGACTGCCTGTACATATAAAGGTGTAAGGTCAATTAAAGCAGCCCCTGGTTTACGTTATCGTATTAAAATTGATAAAATTGTAAAATATTCTAACAATCATTCTGTAATAAAGCTCTGCGTATTTTAATAGCAACAGCGCAGAACTTGGCAGTTTGGAGCCTAAGCTGAGGGTCTTCTCCTAATAAGAGCTTCTTTGCCAAAAGCTCAACTGACTCATCAGGGAATTTGCCAGGTAGAGGGGAAATAAGCTTTGATCGAACTTCGTGGTAGAATGGGCAACATATCAGTGCATGTTCGATGGTTTCAATGTCCCCTGTTCCACACGGACATAACCTTTCTGATCTAGGGATCTTCTTATATTTCCCTTCTAAAACAGCCAATGGTAGGGCCTGGCATCTGGCAAGGGTAAAGGCCTTAATGGCTATCACATCATTTGATCTTAAGTTATTTTGATTTATTTGTGTCAATTAAAACATTTGTTATGTTTTATCTTTCTACTCTGTATATTTTAATGTATTTTCCCCCATAAGACATCTCTTAATGCTGACTACTTTCTGCTACATCTTTCCTAGTTCTTTTTTTCTTACATTTCCTTACTTCTCCGGTGAGTGTTGGGAATATTCATTGTTTAGCACAATGTAGTGTTTTGAAGTATGTGTACATTGATGTTGGTGTGTGGTTCTTGGCTCATTATTAGAGGGTGAAAGGGGGCATTGGCTGCTTACCTCCCATGAGCCATTTCAAGTTGTGTGACTCTGAGTAGGTAGAGGATCTTTGCTGTCACTTTCTAACACAACACATAGTTAAGTTGTGGAACTCCCTGCCCCAGGATGTGGTGATGGCTGCCAACTTGGAAGGCTTTAAGAGGAGAGTGGACATGTTCATGGAAGAGAGGGCTATCTATGGCTCCTAGTCAAAATGGAAGTTAGTCATGGTGCATACCTGTTCTCTCCAGTATCAGAGGAGCATGCCGAATATGTTAGGTGCTGTGGAACACAGGCAGGATAACGCTGCTGCAGTTGTCTTGTTTGTGGGCTTCCTAGAGGCACCTGGTTGGTCCCTGTGTGAACAGACTGTTGGGCTTGATGGGCCTTGGTCTGATCCACCATGACTTTTCTTATATTCTTAATGCCATCTTTTTCTAATTAGATGGGTTGGACCCCATGAAGCTCTTCCATTAACCCCTTGCACTGGGGTGGGAGCAGGTGCACAACTCTTAGTGAATGGAACCCCCTTGCCCTTTAGATTCTGTGAACCGTTATCTTGGATCAGAAGGAATTATTTCTAAATGGCCCGTATAAATAAATGTGAATCAACTCGTAGAAAATGTAGATTAATATATACATGGCATTAAAAATAGCAACATACCCAGTTGTCCTACTGTACAGTGCATACAACCTATTTTTTTTAATCACGTAGTCTGTTGTTTGAAAATGTGAGTGCACTTATAGTCACTGAACATATTATAACTTACAGTATTGTTGAACAGTCAGAGTGATATACTAAGTATGCTTGGCAATTCTCCTTAGCATTCAGAGGAAACCCTAGCCAAAATATATTCTGTGAGCGCACACAAATGTTTCTTTATGTTAAGGATGCGGCAGTTTTTAAGAAAGGCGCATTCAGACAACATTGGGTGTGTTGCTTTTTTGTTGCTCTTTCATTTTATTTATGTTATCATAACTCTGAGATTTCTTTGATACACTTCTGTGAATTACTTTTGCTTGCAGCATCAAAGTTCACAAAGTTTTCTTAAATAATAAGTTTTCCATTTGTATCAGTAGTGTCAGCTATAACGGCACTAGGACTAGACTTAAACTTTTATCTGTGTTGTGTAATATATCTGATAGTTTTGATGATAATTGACATATGATGAAATTATTTTATAACAAACATTGATTTGCTCCTTGTTTCATTAGATTTTCTTCTTCCAGTTGTCTGTGTCATAAACTGGAGAAAAGCACAATTTTAAATTACAAGTTTGCTAAATATCTTTCTGAGTTCATTGCAGCTGGAAATTCCGCTGGGTGGAAAGGGAAATAAATGTCCTGATGTGCACATGATCTGTGTTGCTGTATTGGTGTTGAAAATCAGTGCAGCCTCAATAGTATTCCAAATGTTTGAGGGCAAGCCCCTGCAAAATACGAAGGCAATATCTTGAGGGAAGTGTTCTCTATTCTGTGATTTAGCTTCCTGGATATAACCACATGCTGCGAAAAGTAGGTGGTTTCATGATCTCAGAGGAAATTGGCAGTAAAAAGTGCAGTAAAAGCCAAGCCCATACATAACACCCTTCTCTTAACAGCCTGTGTGCACACATGCATTTTATGCATCAGATGTGAATGTATCACTCAGCAGAACGATACCATCTGGGAGATCTGTAGAAATGAACGGATGCCTGTATAAGCTGAGGAAGAAGAGAACAAGTTATAAAGTTTATTTACACATCCTACCACTCCGTTAATTTTATAAACAGGATGTAACACTATAAACCTTTGGGGTTTTTTAGAAGCAATCCAAATCTATGCTTGTATGAAAATTGTACAGCTAGGTTTATTTATTTATGGTGGCTATTTAGGAAATGACTTGTTGAAGGTTACCTTTGCGTAACTTGAAGGAATGTGTATATATGACATCTGGACTTGTACAAATAAATTCTGAGTACCAAAAAGTTCTTTTTACCTCTTAGATTAAGCAGCTGGAACCAAGACATTATGGCTTACGACTTAGAAGGCTTATTGGTGAAAATGTTGAACACTATACTCCTGAAGCGTATGAATACATACAAGACCAGGCAAGTGGCATGGTGTAAAGATTTGAGGTTGCTTGGTCAGATTCCTTATTTGTAGTCATCTTGTGTGTTATTTACAATGGACAGGTTGGATATAAATCCCCTGAATAAACAAATACATCCTTGTGTCCTTAATATAAAAACAGACAAATATTGACTGAGTACATTTCCTGCCCCTCTTCCAGGGAGTATGTGGTTCTCCATTTTGTACTCAAAATTGCCCTGTGGGAAAAGTTAGTCTGAGAGAAAGTGACTGGCCTTAAGTCAGCCAGCAAGCTTCATGCCCAAATGGGGATTTGAACCTGGGAATCAGACAGTTGTGAGTGATTTTGTTCAAGACCTGTCTACTGTAGTTCATTTGGGGCTTTGCTTACACTAAAAGGGACATAACGCATCTAACTTGTATAACTTTGGTCACAGTTTGTTAATGTAGTGGTTGTGTGTGTGTAAAGTGCCGTCAAGTCGCAGCCGACTTATGGCGACCCCTTATGGGGTTTTCAGGGCAAGAGACTAACAGAGGTGGTTTGCCAGTGCTTTCCTCTGCACAGTAACCCTGGACTTCCCAAATATTGACCAGGGCTGACCCTGCTTAGCTTCTGAGATCTGACGAGATCAGGCTAGCCTGGGCCATCCAGGTCTGGGCAATGTAGTGGTTACATGGCTGTAATAAGAAAGGGCTTCAGTTCTTTAGCACTTATTCTGGAGCCACCCCCTCGAAGTCAGTAGGAGGCAAGGAGGAGGGGGGGGCGCCTGTGGCCACAGGCATATCCTGAGTGGTGCCGACACAGCTCTGATTGCAGCAAAGCAGCCACTGCCTCACTCCAGTCTTAAAACCAAATATCTAAAATGCTCAGCTGTTATAAAGACTGTTAATATACGGTACCCTTTGGAAGGCTTGATATACTGTATATATGGGTATGTACGTATGTTGTGTTTTTTAAAAAAAACATTTATGAAAAATATTTAAAAAACATTTATGAAAAAAATAACATGGAGGAGAGAGGCATTCTATTCCTCAAGGAATGTATAGGGGCCCTCAGATATCAGGCCAAAAGGAACATCTGTCAAAGGAATCGTATGGGCCTGAACATCTATCAAAGGAGCATCTATCAAAGGAACGGTATGGGCCTGAAATTTTGATGCCTGGCTCATTGTCAGTCTGATGAAAAACAGCAGGTTACCAGGATTGGCATACTGGCCATTGTATTTGATGGTCTGGGTGCATGTCTTACATGTAAGGTAGTCTCACCACCCTCCTTCAGAGTAAGCTGCCAACAAGTAGTGACTGCACCGTTCATTTAGCCCCAGTGAGCACTAACATGCGACTCTTCTTTTGTATATGAGAATAGCACTTAACTGAACGCAGAAGTATAGCTTACAGTGCAATCCTAAGCATAGTTACATGTTCATCTTTGTGGGTACTGTGCATGCACACGCCTGCCACGAAGAGGATTTTTGGAAGCTCAGAATGCCTAGAGGCACTCTGTCCCCATCCTTCATGCTGTTTCCCACCTTTTCCAGTGTGATATAGAGGGGGCGGAGTGTCCTTTCCCCAGTTCTCTCTGTGTTGTTGCTGAGAGAAGTTCATTTACAGAAGCTCAATTTTTCCTCACCAGCAGCGACTACCAACAAATTCTCCCTCCATTGCTCCACAAGAGCCTGTAGACTAGAAGACGGCGCAAGAAGTACTCTTGAGAAAAATGCGGGTCTTGTGGAACAAAAATTCCCCACTTGGGCGACCATGAACAGTGGAGGAAAGGCATACAGCAGTGAAGAACATGATGTCTCATGCTGCTCTATTTGTCACCAATTCATTCCTAAGGCAAGGCTTGATAGAGCTTCCTGTCGAAAAGTGGCACTTTGGGAAAAAGCTTTATTTGGCACTGCATGAGAAAAAAACTCTCAACTCCTTGCTCATGCTTACTGAGGCTGAAGCTTTCCAAAGGATAAAATGCAGACTCTTAGATATAGGATTCCAAGATCTAAATAATGCTGCTAATAAAACATGTTCCCCATTAAATATAGGGATACCTTTTGGTGTTTACCAACCCTCCCTATACTTACCTGTGTGAACCCTCTCAACGTAGAGTCATTTCTCTGGCTAGATTTAATATTTTGCCATCTGCGCTACTTGAAGATTTCGGAAAATCTCTTTGTCTGCCAGGCTTTGGCCCCTGTGACAAAAATTGTATTGAAACAATTGCGCTCGTCCTACTTTATTGCAGTTTCTGTACAGAATCTTGCAATGAACTATTAAGCCCCCTGTTGATTGATAGACAGAATGTCCCAGATTCTTTTAATGTCGCCTATTTATTGAATAATCATTCCCCTCAAATATTGGAGATGGTGGCACAGTTTTTAAAGTTTGTTTTAAAAGCCCCCAAACAGTTAATTAGATGGAGAAAAAAAACTCCAAGCATTACGCCGTCTTCTACCACTGACAGATGGATTCAAGTATCCTTGTTTCCAATGGTCCCAAGACTGAAACTGGCCGCTCTGGACCCAACCCATAGGTTGGGTCCAGAGTGGCCGGTTGGGTTTGGTTTCATGGGGTTGGGTTTCATGGGTTGGGTTTCATGGATTTAATGAGTTGGGTTTCATGGGGAAAACCATGAGCTTGGTCCCTGTGTCCCTAGCACACAGCTCCTCAGAGCCGTCATTAAAAAAGGTGTGACATAAACACAAGCACTCGGAAAAGCCTCCCGAATCAGACATCCCCCACCCCTTCCTGTCCTCGGAATAAAGACCTGGTCCCTCACAAGACATCCTTGGAACCAGTAGTCAGTCTCCGTTTTGAGAATGCCTTCCCTCTCAAGTTGCTCACCATCCTCGTCTCATTTTGTCTTGGAAGTTGAAGTACAAGACTGAGAACCTCCCATCGCATATCATCAACTCCCATCATCTGATCGTTAAGATCCTCCTCCCCAGTTGGTCCCGAAGGATTTGTATTTGTTGCCATCCTGATCACCTTGCCAAGACATCCCATGTGACTACCTCACGGCCATGCACTACATGAAAAGACAGGGCTTTACACCCTTTCACACACTGTGCCACATAGCCTCACTAATCTGAGAATGGGCAGTCTCCAACAATACTACCATATAGGCCATTTGTATAGCCGGAATCAACAACCGACTAGCGGACTTTCTCAGTCACAGTCCACTAGCACCTAGTCCCTTTAACTGGAGTACCTAGTCCCTTTAACTGGAGATGCCGGGAATTGAACCTGGGATCTTCTGCATGCCAAGCAGATGCTCTACCACTGAGCCGCAGCCCCTCCCCAAGCTTATTCTGCTTAGGTGCAGTCTACATCAGCTGCTCTTCACCATGGTCTCTCCACTGATTCCTTCTGCAAGGCTGCAGTGTGGTCCTTTTGCATCTTTGCAAGGCACTACTCAATGGACATAGATGAGAGATGCAACCATCAGAGTAGTCCTACAGTCTGTGTTCAACTGAGAGCTCACAGGGCCTTCCTGAGACTAGTAAATCAGTTCACTATCCCATGTGGGACTTCACAGGCACCATGACGATGAAAGCAGGGTTGCACTATTGCTCATCAAGTGTTCACCTGTGCAGTCACACATCCCTCCCTCCTGCCCCACTGGTTTCATAACTTCCCCTCACTCTGGTGGCAGCAGAGAGGAACTAAAGGAAGGATGCTCCGCCCCCTCTATATGAATCTAGAAAAGGTGGGAAGCAATGTGGGGGAGGGGAACAGAGTGCCTCCAGACGTTCTGAGCTTTAAAAAAAAAATCTCCACGGCAGGCCTGCGCATGTGCAGGACCCATGTGTGACTGCATAGGTGACCACTCGATGAACAAAAGTAATAGTTAAGCACCATCTTGTTTTTCTAAGCCAATTAAAGCCAATGTGCTTAGAGGGGTATAACTCTGCTTACGCTAGCACTATTAATCTTCACAACTTTTTTCACCTACCACCGAGGGTAAGGCACAAAGTTCTAAAGCCATTTTGGTATCTGAGACTCAAAATCCAAATGGCCCCCAGGGTAGCTCGGAGCTAAAATATAATAAATTTAAAAGTGGATATTTTGCCACCCTTTAGTAGTACCCGGAATCTGCCACCTAAAGCGAATGCCTCACTCACTGTAATGGCAGAACCAGTCTTAATGGTGGCACGGTGTGGTATGAGTGCTAAGTGCATCCTGCAGGTGTATGTTTCGTGGTTCAAATTCAAATGGGATTTTTCTTTTCTTGCAGATATATGACGAAATAGAAATCATCCCTTTAAGTGTCTACCATGTGCATCTTACTAAAAATGAAGGTGTAACTGATTTTGGTAAGCCTGCATTTTCCAAAGTTTGTGTATCTCCTTTTATTGGCCTTGCATCTTTTTCTTGGTTTGCAGGTGGCAAATGAGTTGGGTTCCTCTTGAAAGAGAGAGATAGAGACTGGATTCACACCATTGTGTGTATTTGATCATTTAGATGGGGAGGATTTCTCTATGTCAAAACAAACTGTTCTTTATAGCCTCGCTGTGCTTTCTGGAAAGTTGCTTCTTGTTTGGAGGCCAAAGACATAAGAAGTGATTTCCAGCTGCTTCCAGTGATGGAAGGGAGACAATTTTGCAAAATTTCACTTTCTCACAGTAGCTTCCTGTCCTGTGTGATTTTTGTGGGTGTTCATGTGGTTGTTGCTAATCCAAGCATCGCCCGTCTAGGGGTGAAGAGGAATATGGGAAAAATCCATGTTGGCCAGTACTTTCTGCTGGGGTTTTTGGGCCACAGCCCTACTGATTTTGGTAAGCCTGCATTTTCCAAAGTTTGTGTATCTTCTTTTATTGGCCTTTCATCTTTTTCTTGGTTTACAGGTGGCAAATGATTTGGGTTTATCTCATGTGAGCCATACAAAATATTAATGAGACTGAAGATCAGTGTCTTCATAGAAATATAAAATGAGGAATTTTCCATAATGAAACAATTATGAAGCCTTGTCAAATGTGAAATTTTTAAAGGAGGCATAAAAATTGAAACAGCATTTTTTCCCTAGGATTTGCAGTCACTGCACAAGTTGATGAACACCAACATCTAACCCAGATATTTGTAAGCGATGTTCTTCCTGATGGGATGGCTTACAAAGAAGGTATGTATTAGCTCTTTCCTGCTGCTGTTGTCTTTAAATGATGCAGCTTTTGCACTGGACAAAGAGCAACATTTTCTATGAATTCCTGATTTGTGCCGGTGTTTATGCTAGATTACCAGATCTTGACTGGCTGGCTAGACAGTACAAGAGGAGGTAGCTGTATGTAGTGTAGGACCTTAAAGGTAAAAAGCAGCACTTTGAATTGTGCCCGGAAACAGGCAGGCAGGCCACCTGACATATTTCAGCACAGGATTCTACAATCCCTGTATCTGAACACAATGATGTGTCTTTTTAATCCATGAATTTTATTTTAAGCCTTGCTACCATTTTTGCTTAAAAAAACAAACAACACTAATAATCAAATACAGTCTTGCATGACTGTCAAGCTCTCCTGCCAGATCCCATGCTCTTCCAATATCTGCTTGTTTGATCAATTTCCTTGTAACCAGTGTTATGGAGGGATTTGGTTAAATTCAGGTGGCTGCTGCTTAGTTTGTGGCCTGGATGAGATGCTAAGCTACAATCGGATTAATCGTTCGTTAGAAGTAAAACCATGACTAGTTTTAGGAAGTAAGGAAACTCTTGGGACACCTTAAAGACTAACCTGTTTATTGTGGCATAAATTACACCAGTCTGATGAAGCAGGCGCACAAAAACTTATGCCATAATAAATTCCCTAGTATTTAAAGTCCCACAAGACTCACTGTTATTTTGGCAGCAGTAAACGACTACCCCATCAACATTTTCATGGTTCGTCTTAAAAAATAAACCAAACAGTACAAGGCAGTCACAGTATCAAGTAAAATCCATAAAATATCCATTGGAAGATTAAAATACATGATAAACATTTGAACTATAAACCTTGATAGCTAAAAGAAACGGAATTAACAATAACTTATTATTCCTGTAGAAGAAGAAGAAGAGTTGGTTTTTATAGGCCGATTTTCTCCACCTTTTAAGGAGAATCAGACTGGCTTACAATCACCTTCCCTTCCCTTCCCCACAACAGACACCCTGTGAGGTAGATTGGGCTGAGAGAGCTCTAAGAAAACTGTGACTAGCCCAAGGTCACCCAGCTGTCTTCATGTGTAGGAGTGGGGAAACCAACCCGGTTCACCAGATTAGAGTTCACCGCTCTTAACCACTGCACCACGCTGGATTATAGCAATAAGGATCCAGCAGCATAAAGCTAGTGAACTATTCACTGACCAAACTTGCATCAGAGGGTTTGGACTGTACCTTTATAAACCAGGCTATAACCTTTGCCAATTGTAGTGTTACCCATTTATCTGCAAGTAGTATCACCAGTTTGTTCTGGTTCAACCTCTTTAAGTATTGTGATAAAATATTCCCAATATGTCTTTCACAGTCTACTGTAAATCTAGGGCACCAAAGAATCAGATGAGCCAAGTCCTCAATGGATCTGTGGTCACAAGAGCAGACTTGCTCATTATATGGGGTCTAATTATAATGACCTCTTACCATTGCCAATTGTAAAGTATCCAAACGTGCCTTAGTAAAATTCTTTCTATGCTCAACATTTGATAGGTCAGTAAAATAGGCCAGGAGGGTTGGGGTGTGTGTGTGCTGCTTATAAATAGTGGCAGTTCTCAAAGTACCTAGTAATCCAGTATCCACTTAGAGAGTTATATCCAACAATATTTGTTTTATTAAATGTTTAGGTGCAGAGAAACCAAGCCTCCTTAGATATTCCTCTGAGAGTCCCAAGTTTGGGACTTAGTATATGACTTTGCCATGAATTAGCTTTCATCTCATTGTAAACCGAGGCTAAGAAACCCAGAGGTGGACAAAAGAGAATTTCCAACCAAAAATTAATAGCATCTTAGAAACAAAAATCTTCCTAGTTGGCAAATGTGAACCTTCACAATGCTGCAATCCCAAGAATACTATTTTGGGAGTAAGCCCCATATAATAAATTGGGGCTTGCTTTAGAGTAGACCTGTTTATGATTGTTCCAAGGTGCATGTTGTACTCAAAGTGCATTCCATGAACTCCAGGTGATACTATCAGGAAATTATTTGAACAGTTACTTTACAGTGTGGCGTAGGGTTGCCAGCTGCCAGGTTAACTTCATTCTATCTTAATTCTATCTTAACGGAGACCCATATAGACACTGTCAGTGGTCCCTAAGGAGATGTTACCTACTATGGTTTTTTGAAATTGTGCTTTTGGATACATGTAGCTGACCAAGCCATATGCGAAACGTGAATATGATCTAGACAATACGTCCTGTCATCCCTTTATTGTGGCTTTGCATTCATTGTTTGATCTCCAGCGAGTGGAGGCACAGTCTGAAGAGACGTACAACAAATTTCTATAAGGAAATATTATTTCTTCTGTGTAACTACTGGACTTACCTTTGAACGGACTTAAGAGCTTTTCCCAAGTTCCTATAATGCTGGACTGATATATTACTTACCTGTATCTTGTTGTACTTCATTTGTATATATTTATTGTCACTTTTGCACTTTATTCACTTATATAAAATGTAAGCATTTTTCCTATATTGTATTCTGTGCTGTTTTGGTTGCTTCAACTGCCAGGTAGTAGCAGGAGATCTCCTGCTAATTCAACTGATCTCCAGCCGATAGAGATCAGATCACCTGGAGAATAGTGGCCGCTTTGGCAATTGAACTCTATGGCATTGAAGTCCCTCCCCTCCCCAAACCCCGCCCTCTTCAGGCTCCACCCCCAAAATCTCCCACTGGTTGAGAAGAGGGACCTGGCAACCCTAGTGTGGCGTGATGATTATCTTTGACTGCTAATGTGTGGGTGTTATGCGCCGTTAAGACACTTACGACTTATGGCGACCCCATAAATTAATAACCTCCAAAGTATCCTATCATTAACAGCCTTCTACTATAGTACCTACCAAGTGGTTTTTTTTAAAAAAAATCTCTTTCTCTTGTTCCCAGGGTTACGTGTGGGCAATGAAATCTTGATTATAAATGGAGAATCTGTAACTGACCTTGACCTTAGACAGATGGAGTTATTCTTCTCTGAGAAAAGTGTAACGCTCACTTTGAGTACAAGTCACAACAGCAATAAAAGTGCATCATGTACCTCGTGGACGGATGGTGATATTTCCAAGGAAGCAAGAAACTTGTTGCCCCCTCCAAACCAGTCACAACTCCTGGAGGAATTTTTGGATAACTTCAAAAAGAATACCACAAATGGTGAGATGCTGCTGGTGATGTTTTTGTTCTTTATCTAGATAGAGCTGTTTGCTGTTTGTGTGTAAAGTTAAAATAAGTTAAATATAAACATAAATATAAATTAAAATAAATGGGAATAATTATTTTAACAGGAAATCTCTTTAAAGCGTTGAAATAAAGTATTAATGCTTCTTTCTGAGATCAAAATATTAAAATGAACTATGAAAAGTTATGAAGCCAGTTCCTGTTAGAAATTATCCTGCACTCTCATTTTTAAAAAAATCCATAAATCTCAAATGCCTGTAGGTTGTTTAATATAAATTGCCTTCAGCTGAATATCTACTGAGCTTTTTGACATAGTTAACTAGAATGATATACGAAGTTGCCATATAGGCAAGCAGCCCTCTAAACTCTTGGGATAAATTCATGTAAAACATTTGCAAGTATTACGAAACAGTGAACATACTGAGGAAAGGCTGTATTTTACAAGCGAAATATCGTTCGCTTAATACGTTGTCCACACAATGTGCTTGCCGTTAGAGACCCAAGCTGCATAGGTGCCTCTGTGCAATTGACTGTGGTATGAAAAAACACCGATGTGGTTCAGAAGGAGTTGAACTGTGCAAATAAAATGTCAGAAATTTGGGCATTCACATGTGCTTAACAGTCCTTGTGGATTCAACTTCACTTCATCGGCAGCCATATGGGAATGACACTAATGTAGTTGGGCTCCCTAGCAAGAACCAGGCTGTCAGAGTAAGATTTGAATTGGTCCCCCCATAATAGAGGTAAACCTACTGATCCTAAACATGGCTACTTGGAAGTAAACTTCATTGAGATCAGTGTGGTTAAGGATAGAGCCTTGAACTTAATTGGCCCATGAACAGCATTTGGAATTTTAGTTCTTCTCAAAAAAGATAGTGATGAAAGGGTTGGGGACAGTAATATGATAAAGTTAAAGGATGTTGACACCATTTTTGAAGGGGTATTGTAAATTATGAAGAACGGGCATATGTTTGGGCAATAAGAGGCATCAACTTATCATGCACATCTCCAACCTGTCCTGTGAGTTTTAAGGGGGTGGGAGAATACATCTGTAAACCACGAAGACTAGAAACTAACCTTTTCGGTGAAGCAATTGCTAAAATTATAAGATTTTGTGACCGTCGTCAGCTTCTGTCTGTACAATTTCCACATGAAATTTGTTTCATAAGTGTTTTAATTGTATAATAAGGAACTGGCCTGTGCCAGTTTCAACATAAAGGATTTTAATTTGGTGGGACTTGTGGAGTATACCTCATTGCTTCCCTGGGCATGGACAGTGCCACCTTTAGCAAAGTTGCACCATTCCCACTGAAGTCAATTGGCTTAGAAAGGTGTAAGACTGTTTAGGGTAGCACTGTAAATCACTTCCCAAAAGGTCTATATGGCACACTGTTTCCACACACACACACTACACTATGGGAGCGTATTCCACATGCACACTATGGGAGCGTATTCCACATGCCATATTCCACATGGCTTAATGCCACAGATGATAGATACCATTAAAATGATTTGGCACCTATAATAATAATAATAATTAAGTGCCGTCAAATTGCATCTTATGGCAATCCTGCATGGGGATTTCAAGGCAAGAGATGAGGCGGTTTGCCATTACCTTCCTCTGCATAGCAACCCTGGTTGCCCTTGGTGGTCTCCCTTAATTATGGCTGATGCTGATTAGCTATCAAGTTCTGACCAGCTAAGGCTAGTCAGGGCTATTCAGGCTGTCCTTGGCACCTATTGGATGGTGCTGATTGCATCACTGATACAGAGGACCAGTTGGTTCTTCTTGTATCTGCTATGTTGTAAACATTCAATAAGTATTATTTTTAACAGAGGCTGATCACTAACCTTGAGCAGTGAAAATGCTATTCACAAGCTACCTGGGCATTAAATGTTTAAAGAACATTGCTGGAATTTGGTATCATACATCTAAAGTGGGGGAAATCTCCATTTAAATTGCTTGAAGATTCAAGCATGATTTTTACATGAAGAGTGATGTGCATTAGGTTAAAAGACCTACAGTTGTCAAATGCCATCCCTGTAGTACATATCCTGAGTTACTGAACAATCCATGAGTCATTGGTTACCTCAGTTTCTGTCAGTATTACAGAAAGCGGGTGAAGGGAGTGTGAAGTTTATAATTGCCAAGAACTCCAACCATGGAGTGTTCAAAGTGAGAGACTGTCTTCCTCCATGTAGCAACCCCAGGCTTCCTTGGTGGTCTCCCACCCAGGACTGACCATGGCCCAACCCTGCTTAGCTTCCAAGCCCTAACAAGCTCAGGCCAAACTGGGCTATTTGAGCTGCTGCAGTTGCCAAACAAGCTAGTTATTTCCTGTTGGAAACCTTATCTATGCCCAGATGATCACACATCCTAACCCTATTGGCAAAATGCAAAATTTAGAAATTCAAATCTGTTGAATGAAGCGTTGTGGCCCCAATCACTGAAATGAAGTTCTTCTGCTGTTCATTTACCTTTTCTTCACACACATTCCAACTCCCCTAGCATCCTAGAAGGTATCTGAGGACCAAACCTGATCAGACATTGGGGTTTCTGTAACCAGAGCTCCCAGCCTTTTAAAAAATGTAGTTATAAGGCATGCAGGGACCTGATGCTTAGCAGGAGGGCTAAGCCCCTGTGCCATTTCCCCCAGTCCAAACCAGTTCCAATAAGCTGCTGTTTACCTCATTGGGAAAATAATTGTACCTGCATGCTTGTTCTGCCCTGACCTGGATAGCCCTAGGCTAGCGTGATCTCATCAGAACTTACAAGCTAAGCAGGGTTGGCCCTGGTTAGTATTTGGATGAGCAACCTCCAAGGACTACCAGGGTCATGACGTGGAGGCAGGCAATGGCAAACCACCCCCGAACATCTCTCGCCTTGAAAACCCTTTTCTTCACACACATTCCAACTTCCCTTATGGGGTCGCCATAAGTCAACTGTGACTTAACGGCACAAAAAAAATGTTTGTCCCAGCAGGGCAAATAAAGGTACTCTCTGGGGTATTTCAAACTAGAGAAATGGCAGAGTAGGAGCTTAATCCCTACACATACCATGATCCTAATCAGAATCAGGACCCTATGTGCCTGGTTACTGCATTTTTTAAAAGCCACGAGCTCCAACTGCAGAACTCCCAGCATCTTGTTTTTTGTCTATACCTTAGTGTCCAAGCTTGGCTCTTGAGTCCATGATCCCTGTACTTGCCTAGTCTTACCTCCTTCTGCTTGGTGTCCATTTTTTCTCAGTCCCTGAACGATGATATAGCAAAGTGGACCAGAAGGATATGTTTTTTGGGTTGCCAGTTAAACCATATAGTTTGAATTTGTTTTCTATAAAACACCTGTGAAACTAGCATGTTTGTATATGTAAAATGCAGTCAAGTTGCAGCGGACTTATGGTGATCCCGTCAGGTTTTCAAGGCAAGAGACTAACAGAGGTGGTTTACCATTGCCTTCCTCTGCATAGTGACTTTGGAATTCCATCCAAATCCTAACCAGGGCCATCCCTGTTTAGCTTGTGAGATCTGACGAGATCAGGCTAGCAAAGGCAAGAGACTAATAAAAAACAAACACGGTCAAACTAGATTTTACATGGCAGTCACTTGAGAAAGAATCCCAAATTTTCTGGTTATGAAAAGCTGTGGAAATGATGGGAGGGACAGCAGAGCGAAGGGCTGCTTAATCCTTTCCTTGTCAGCTATTTTCATACTCAGAATTGCTCTCTTACACTGTTCGTTCCACACACGGAGGAGAAAGTTGTAGGTATGGATATCTTTTCCTGGGGCTTGCAGGGTCTATTTTGACTGGAAAAACAATGGAAGGACAAGGGCTAAGCATATCTCCCCCTGCTTCCAGCCACTGCAAACAAAAGCAAGGCTGCCAGAGAAGGCTGGTTCCAGGCTTTCAGAGGCCCTGGCCAGAGTGTGGCCAGGCCCCCCTCTGCCCACCACCAGGACCCCTGCTCATACCTCTCATCTTGCCCCCACCCATGTACCCCCCACCTGTCTGTGTGTCCTTCCCCTTTCCACTCACAACCCCTCCCACTGCCCATATTAAGAGCCACCTGTACACCCTTTCCTCCCACAGGGTGGTTTCTGTGGCTGGGAGTACTGCTGCTGTAACTGTGAAGAGCACCAGTTGCACCCCTCTGTATGCTCTTCCCTGGCCATGCTGTAGGGTTCCAACCTCCAGGTAATAGCTGGAGATCTCCTGCTATTACAAGTAATCTCCAGCTGATAAAGATCAGTTCACCTGGAGAAGATGGCTGCCTTGGCAATTGGACCCTGTGACATTGAAGTCCCTCCCCAAAGCCCACCCTCCTCAGGCTCCGCCCCAAAAGCCTCCCGCCGTTGGCAGAGAGGAACCTGGCAATGCTACCATGCTGGCAGCTGGAAGCTCAGGAGGGGTGTCACTTGCAAGGAAGCAGTAGGGAGAAAGGGGCACGGGCAGGTGGCAGAGGAGGCATAGGGGCAGGGTTGGTGGACCCGGCCAGAAGTCATGGCAGATTATTATTTCGGCTTATGTTGATGCTGGCTCGGCTTGCAAACATGATTTTTCAATTGAAAAAAACATCAGGATATGTCTGGATAGTTGCCAGATAGCATTTACTCTGGGCCTGGGAGCTTCTCACACTTTGCAATAGCAAATTTTCTAATGTGCTATTAAAGTGCTTCCAAAACTGTTGCTGAGCCTGGTGGTTCTTGGTGAGTGGTTTGTGTGCTTGATTAAGATAGCAAGGCAAAGGGGTTCAATCTCATTCTCTGAAAACATAAAAAGTCACTAAGGAGTGTTGAAAGGGTTAATTTAATTAAAAAGCAGCTTTATTAGGCCATCTTTAAAATAAAAAACACCTGTTGAGATTTGTAGTGAAGGGGCTTCTTTCTCATGGGCATCTATTCAATTTAAAATGCTATTAAGTTGATGGTTGGCACATAAAAGATTATGTCATAAAACAAAAGTTACGGGTCTAATTAATTACTCTTCATTATACCCGACTATTGCTCAGCTTGTTAGCGTGATATTATAGGCCAGCATTACCTGGAGTATTTGCCATAAAACACATGTGTGTCCATTCACCCGATTCATTATACCTGGGGGATGGATTTTGCAACTTGTGCTAATCTTTGTGCGTTCCATTATAATGTTAAAATATTGTGGACTATATGCTACTCTAGATAATAATGGATAAAGAGATTTTTTTAAAAATTGGCTGTCTGATTAAGAGAGCCACCAGGGCAGCCCATGTTTTCCATCAATGGGGAAGGGAGAAATTTCTCCAAAATTAAACCGTGTGAGCAAATTGGTCACATTTATCAGATTACAGTGTGTCTGCATTTCATTTTTGCCATCTTGATGGCTTGTTAGTGAAACGAATGCAAGCAGTTTGGCTTTGATTGAATGCATCGTTTTAACGGTTTTACCCTGTTGCCTTGTATTCCCTGTTATTTTGGCCCCAGACTTGATTTGCAGTAGCCTACCAGCTTAGTTTTTGCTGCATGCATTTGTGACAACCTCCTTCAGGTAATTAATGGCTCTAGCTTCCCTCCTCCCTCCTCTGATTTCTGAGAGTTATGTGCAGAGCGGCTCCAATCCATGTAACTGTATCTGGCCCAAGTCCAGTGTTCTGCCTCTAGCAATAACAAGATAGATGGGTCTAGAAATTTCACTAGCAGGGCACAGAAAGCAACAGTGTTCCTGTGTTTGTCCCCGGAATAATGCAGTCTGCACGGCTTGCTCCATCTCTGTGTGTGTGTTAAGTGCCGTCAAGTCGCTTCCGACTCATGGCGACCCTATGAATGAAAGTCCTCCAAAATGTCCTAACTTTGACAGCCTTGCTCAGATCTTGCAAATTGAAGGCTGTGGCTTCCTTTATTGAATCAATCCACCTCTTGTTGGGTCTTCCTCTTTCCCTGCTGCCCTCAACTTTTCCTAGCATGACTGTCTTTTCCAGTGACTCTTGTCTTCTCATGACGTGACCAAAATACGATAGCCTCAGTTTAGTCATTTTAGCTTCTAGGGTCAGTTCAGGCTTGATTTGATCTAGAACCCACTGATTTGTTTTTTTGGCAGTCCACGGAATCCAAAATGTGATTGAACCTTTTGCTTTTTGTTTTCACAGCTTCCTATGTCTTTGCCTACCACCATCTGTAAACTCAGGCATTTTTAAATATGAAACTCTTTGCTTATATAAGACAGCTGATAAAGTAAACCCTGCCTTTCTGCTTGATAGGAAAAGGCATAATGTTATCTTAAAGATGACTTATGGTAGAAGGATTTTGTTTTTTAAAAAATTCGCTTCCGCATCTTTGACTTAAATACTTTTTGCTAGATCTTTTTTTCATATCTTTTCATCTCCCCAAATTTCATAGAATGGCATCAACAAGTGCACCGTGAATTCAAAATGTACCCTAAAGTTTTTATTTTTCCTGAGCCATCTCAGTACTGGGACCAAGGGAACAAACATATACTTGCCCTGTCCGTTGTAGTCAGTGACCTCAATAATGGGTGGGCTAGCATAGTACCTGCTTAGCCCTCTGTCAATGCTGCTGTGTCAGCAGTCATGACACAGGCAATATGTGGCTGGCCCAAACCAACGGAAGCATTCAGCTAAACCTTTTTTTTTTTTAATAAATTTTTATTGGTTTTTTAAAACTATAAATTCTTCATAATTTTAACAACAATGTAAAAATAATATCAAAATCTCAATTACATCAATTGTCTTAATTTCCAATAAACATAAAAAATAAATCAACTTCCCCATCACCTCCATCTACCTCTTAATAAAGTGTTACTATCCTTCGTTAACATAGTCTGATCCTAATATTAATCTCATTCTAAAGTTTCATATTATATAAAATTTTACATTCTGGATCAGAGTAAAAAGTAACCTTCCATTTTTCCCAGATCTTATACATTGTCACAATGATTCATCCAAGCCTCCCATTTCCCCTAATTTCTCCAACTCCACCAGTTCTAACATTTAAATGATTTAATCCCTTTATTCTGAAACATTTGTCCCTTTCCATTTGGCTGCATAAAATAATCTTGCAGCCATTATAACATAAATTTAATCATGCTAAGTAACATCATCTCCAATATTTTGGGGATATTTTTCTGTTTAATCAATCTTATTTCATTGTAAATCATATCCCAAATCCATATCACAAGTCCACCCCTTATAAAAAAGGAAAAGAAAAAACCAATTTCCTTACTACATTCCAACATTTTCCTTGAAATAATAATCACATTAATATTGATAATTCCAATATACATTTATATCACATCGGTAGTCTATATAAGGAGGACTTGTTTACATAATCCCAAAATGATGTCTAAATCTTAATTCCACTACACCGTAAATAGCCATGCCACCCATCCATACTGTCAAAGCCTTCCAATCCAGCAATCATATTTAAATCAGTCCTTTAACCATGGTCTAATACTTCCTTCTGCAACTGAAATAAGTCAGTCAGGTACAGGAACAGGATCTCTTTATTCTCTCTCCTTTCCTCAGGCAGATTGCGTAGCCAAAAATAATTCTTTCTGGCCTTCATCTCCGTCATGGCTTCAATCTGTTTTTCTTGACCTGCTCTCTTTTTCCTTATGTCCACATGTCCTTCCATAACTTTTTTAGATGAAAAGTCCATTTCTTGCATGTCTGTTCTCATTGTCACAAACTGGTTACCTTCTTGGACTTCTGTCTTCTTCTTTATATCCTTGTATTCTTCCATAACTTTTTTGACAGAAGAATCCATTACTTGCATGTCTGTATTAGTAGCCATCATTTGAACCTTCATATCTTTTATGTCTTCTGTAACCAGATCCAACTTCTGATTACATATCTGTGATGATTGGTCAAGAGTCGTCATCATTGAAATCAATTGAGCCATCTGTGTTGATATCTGTTTCAATTGTTTAATTGTCGCCTCAGAGTGTTTAGCAAGCATGTCCTGCACCTTTTTTTCCATGGTTAAATTCTGTAAAGTTTCCTTTAATTTCGTAAAGGCAGGGCTATGAATTAAGCTAGATCAGGGAGAGGTTCCAGACATTTACATAAGTAACTTAGTTAAAAAATTGATGGTCGTCTAGCAGGAGTCCATTGCATGTAGTTAATAAAGAATATTTCATTGACCAGCTTAATATCTTTTTCAAGTTGAAGAAATAAGGATTTAGGCTTAAAATAGCTTTTTAAAGTTGAAAATACCAACGAGTTTTACCAGACGCTCTAGATCGGCAGAACCAGGAAGTATTCCAGGAATTACCTCATCGCGGACCTTCTATCGTCTCTTCTCTATGGTTGTTTCCTTCAGGAATGGTTTTGGTGTAACACGAGTAAGACGAATTTCCGGTCCTACGACCTGCTTCCTGTTGATTTGCTTGCAGAACAATAGAGAGGGATATTGAATGAAGCACAGAGTCTTCCGGTCCAAGATATCTTCTTTGTTGTAAAACGTGGCTGGAGGACCTTTTTTACACCGGGCAAATTCTCAAAGGTTTCTCCCTCCCCTTCCTTTAAAGACGCGTCGGATTGGCAGATCTTAAGTCAATCATTCAAGTTCGTTGTTTTAGTTTAAGCTGATCAGTTTGATAAGGCTCCTGCTGCTCTATCTGATGGATCTCATGCAGCAAAATCATCCAGTTCAATTAAGGGAGGAACACGGTTACCAGGAATGTTTTCTTCTACCCCCTGTTATTCGATAACGCCAGTGAAGAACGAAAGATTCTTATCTACTCACTTGGGCGTCTGGAGGTGAGGTTCTAATCTTAATGTAGTCCTTATGATGTTTATAAGGTGCTGGAGGGTAGAGTCTAATGCCGAA
The DNA here is from genome assembly GCF_029931775.1 of Euleptes europaea. Taxonomy (NCBI): domain Eukaryota; kingdom Metazoa; phylum Chordata; class Lepidosauria; order Squamata; family Sphaerodactylidae; genus Euleptes; species Euleptes europaea. Next base: position 13,312 of record NW_026612604.1, on the reverse strand, counting down.
GTTGCGCTCTGGCGATTTCAATCCCTTGGTGCCCACGGGATCAACGTCTGAATCTCCGGGGGACTTGGTAAAGCTCCCTCGGAGTATTCAGGAGATCAAACCGCATAAATGGCTGCAGGGAGTTCCTGCTTCCCAGCCCACTTGCAAGGGCTGGATTGGGGTGCGGTAAATCACCCCAAATTGCACGCAAACTTGGATTCCCCCCAGGAGCCCCTGGGAGGACGTGGTACTCAGCCCAGCGTCAGCACCGGAAGTCCAGCATTCAGCTAAACCTATTGCCTTGTTACTGGCACTTCACATCTTTGAGAAAAAACCTTACATTTGCAATAGTCATAGTTGGCCTGCTCTCCCTGGGCAGTTGACAACCCCACAACTAGTATGTTTCCCCAAGGAAATAGGTGGGGCAAGCTAGCCCCATTCATGGTATTTGTGCAGTGGTCATTTTGCTTGAGGTTACTGGAAAGGAAGAGGAAGGGCTCCTCTTTAGGGTGCTTCATGAGCCAAGGCTTATAGCTGTGGCTTGGGCAGCAAAGGTCAGGCTCGTCCCACCATTTCAAAAGTGTATCAATGGCCTTGGCTACTCCTTAGTGTATATGTTTGATTTATAGTTATGTCATGATAAATACTATAAGTCCCCACAATACACATCCAGGTGCATCTCCTGGTGTCACCAAGGGCACCACATCATGAAGTCTGTATTGAAACATCAGCATGTACAGCCACAGTCTTTCCTTGTCCCTGGAGGCCTCTTCATAGACATCAGGACTTACTTGGGTAAATAGTCCTCCTGAGATTGTATCAGGTTAATCAGTCAAGTAATGAATCAGTTGTTTTACCATAAATATTTAGAGAGCCAGCATGGTGTAGTGGTTAAGAGCAGTGGTTTGGAGCGGTGGAGTCTGATCTGGAGAACCGGCTTTGATTCCCCACTCCTCCATATGAGTGGCAGAGGCTAATCTGGTGAACTGGATTTGTTTCCCTACTCCTACACGTGAAGCCAGTTGGGTGACCTTGGGCTAGTTACAGCTCTCTAAAAGCTCTCTCAGCCCCACCCACCTCACAGGGTGTCTGTTGTGGGGAGGGGAAGGGAGGTGATTGTAAGCTGGTTTGATTCCTCCTTAAGTGGTAGAGAAAGTTGGCATATAAAAACCAACTCCTTCCTTCCTTCCTTCCTTCCTTCCTTCTTTCCTTCCTTCCTTCCTTCCTTCCTTCCTTCCTTCCTTCCTTCCTTCCTTCCTTCCTTCCTTCCTTCCTTCCTTCCATCCATCCATCCATCCATCCATCCATCCATCCATCCATCCCGCCCTCCCCAGCAAAGCCAGGCTCAGGGCAGTTCACAACAAAATCACATAATAAATACAATAAAAGTTACAATAAAACCACACTAAAACAGTTCCTAGAATAAATAAAAAACAAGCCCCAAAACATCATCAAGAAATGGCATCAGCAATAAATATATAAGATGGCGCTCCTAGTAGCATATATGCGTCTGCAGGGTCTGCAAACAGTCAGGTCCTCCCAGATGATGGTCAGTGGTAAATACAAAGAACAAGATGGAGGTGGAGGAGGAGAGGGTAGGGAGACCAGCACTGATAGAAAACCGTAGCTGTCCTCAACCATAGGCCTGGTGGAATAGCTCCATCTTGCAGGCCCGGTGGAATTCCTTAAGGTCCCGCAGGGCCCTGGTCTCATTAGAGAGACTATTCCACCAGGCAGGGGCCATAGGGGTGAAATATTTGTTTCATCTTTATTTAGGAGCGTATCGTATTTGCTGTTAAGTTTCCCAAATAGCTAGCTTCTTCAAAGGTTACAGAGCAAAAGATGAATCCTAAGTTTCCAATTGGATTTGGATAGGTATTTCATCAAAATAACAGAACAAGAAAAAAACATATTTTTATCTCTCTGGTGGAACTCTTTGGACCTTAGTAATGTTGCTTGCTAAGGAGAAATGGTTCGAGTTCCTTCAGCATCTGTTTCCATTCAGAATGCAGGGCAGTTCTGTTTGCCACTCCCTTCAACTTTCCCCCCAGTAAATACTTAGAATGCTAAGACCACCGAGGCTTTGCACCTTCCTGGGGTTTGGTTGTCTTCCCGAAACACTGAAAACAAGGCTTTGGCAACATCTTTCCCAAAACATCTGGAAGCTTGCCTGCTCTCAGATCAAACCCAACGGAAGAATACGAGAAACGCCTGATTTAATTTCTTAAACTGGCCTTCATTCATAGAAACCACCATATCTGCTAGTTGTGGGGATACTTCTTATAACACACTTTCCCTCTTTTCTCCCCCCCAATTCAAAACGTGAAGCCGTTTGAGAAATATTTTTAGAGACCTTTTCTGTGTCTTAACTTTGGACTTGAAGGAATGTGTTACAAGCATCCTTTGTATTACATCATTTTAATTTTGCTCCAGGGTGTTTTTTTTCTTTTTAATGGTAAAACTCTGTCTGCAAGTGGATGCATTTACAGAAAATGATGGTGATAGAAGTTCTGATGATCCTGGACTTAGTTATCTTTTCACACCAGTGTGACTGAAATAACTACCATGTGTGCAGCTCAGTACAAGAACTGTCAGTGTCTGTTGATGCAATGTGTTTCTTTTAACTGTCTGTCTTAGGGCCAAACTAAACAATAAGTTTTTTCAACAAGTTGGGTCGGGTTGGGAACATGGCGCAGGAGGGAGGCAAAATGTCCTCCACCTCCATGCTGTGGTCCCAAGCCAAACTGGGCCCCTGCAGGCTTTCAAAACAGCATTCCCCACACTTCTCACTTTTTTCTTCTACAGACGTGAATGTGTTTCATACTCTCTTATAAGAGATCTGTAGCTTCTGCAAGATTCCTTTGAAGGGAGCCACAGCTGCCTTCTGGCTGTTCTATGGAGTGCCTTTGGTTTTTTAAAGGGTCTAGGTAAAGCTGGCCTTGATTCCATCACTAACCTGGACCCCCCTGTATGGAAGAAGAAACTTGAGATCCATGTGCCAGCTTTTAGATAGGCAGATTAGAAATAACTGGACTCAGTCTGTTTGCATTTCATCTCGTTCCCTATGCTGTGGCCATAGTCCCCTGAGAACCTCCAGTCTTGTTGAACAAGAATAGTATATGAGTTAGAACCTGCAAAGGATGCTCTGAATTGCACACTGGCCTGACCTTGAAATCAGAACAAATTGCAAATGCAGCTCTCCAAGTTTGTAAGCGATTGGGTTCATCTAGTTTTGCTGTGCCATCTGCGTTTATTTTTAGTTCTGCATCCCCTGCCCCCACTCCTATATTGCTGTCAATAGAACAGAAGGTAAAACACACCTCCTACTTCTGCCTTGCAACAGAGGGAGCCTTTACCACCTATTCGGCTCTTGACATTTGATAACACTTGATGAGCAATAAGACACTTGTTCAAATTGGTGATGGTTTGAAATAGAACTGCTAAACTATGACGGGTGGGAAGAAATCCTAGCAGGAGATATTTAAAATCAAGTTCCCTATTTCTTCTTCATTGTAATTTCCCCTTCACTTGTAGGGAGAAGGATGAATTGGTAAGAGCAGAAGTGATTAGGATGTAATTAAGCCTTCATTAATTAAATTGGTTAAGGCAACATGTAACGTTTCCATCTGTCTCTTCCTGTGCGATAGAAAGACTTGCTTCCTCGTGAGTGACAGATGCATTTATTTAGCTTTGTTCCCCATTTTGGTTTCCAGGTTCTAAATAATATTGAAAAACCTCTGAAGAATATGTATGACATTTGTCTTATAAATTTGCACATGCTCAAATAACTTTTGCATGGGCATGCTTCTTGTGTGGTCTGGATGCTTGCACTTCCTTGTGTTTGATGAATCTTTGGTCTCTCTTGCCCATCTGTGCATGGTCTGCTGTGCTTTAACTGAATAATTCACACGAGGAACTGACTTAGGAAGCATGTTCGCTTTGGATTCTAGTAGTTATACTATCATATCTCTTGAATGATGGTGCGTCAAATCTTCCTTCCCGTGAACACGACGTCATGATAATAATGTAATTAAGGGGGTACCTTATCAAAACATTGGTGCCTACTGTATTGAGTACAGTAAAGTGCTGAGTCCCTGTATCACTCACTACAGTTGTCTGTTCTGATGGGTGCTTCATAGTTCCTCCGTACCTTTTGTTGGCTGACGGTTGAAGTAAGGCAAGATACTGAGTATGGATTCACTGCAGTTTACTCATCTATGTAGTTTCCTAGAAAGAAAGTTCACTTGGACACACAGAACTCTGATGCTTTGAAGTTATCTTTTGTTGGTGTAATGCTGAATGTACAACTAATAACAAACTTGAAAGGGAAGCCATAGAAAAGTTAACCAAATAAACTGACTTCGGTTGTTGAACCTGCTATAACTCATTGTTGGGGGTGAAAAACATAAATCTGGCTTTAGTAATCTACGCCTGATAATGTGCAGATTAGGAGATTTACCTATGAAGACCATCTGGAAACTTCAACTGGGCCAGACTGCATTAGCTTAGCTTCTAAATGGGTTCAGTATCTTTTGGTGGGTGTCCCAGTGGATAACTAACAGGATTTTTTTGTTTTGTTTTTAATGTAGTAGTTTTTAGCCATCAAGACAATTCTATTGGCCTAAGCTTTTAATGGCATGTGCTAATGAGAGATTTGGTGCTCTTTATATATAGAAAACATGGCCTTTCTGTACAAAAGAACACTCAAGGCGGCTAGCAAATATGAAACACTGTATTATAACACAGACATAAAAATAAGCTATTAATTAGCAAAACAGTGCCAGTTTACAGGTTTGTTCATTTTACAGGCAGACAGCCAGGGGGTGGGGCTCAGCTAAGAAGGAAAGGTCTCCCTAGGCAAGTCATAGCTGACTTATGGCAAACCCTTAGGGTTTTCAAGGCAAGAGATGTTCAGAGGTGGTTTGCCATTGCCTGCCTCTGTGTCACAACACTGGTATTCCTTGTAGGTCTCCCATCCAAATACTTGCCAGGGCAGACCCTGCTGAGCCTGGGGCTATCCAGGTCAGGGCAAAAAAAACCCCACCCTTTTAAACTCACAACACAACACACGCCTTTATTGGCATATAAAAAAGGAAGAACAAACATCAGGATAAATCCAAGTACAAACAAATTAAATTGGATAAAACCATCCCAAATCAGCCATTAAGGAAAGCTACACACCATTCATGATATCTGATTGCTAACTGTAAGAATCTTGCAACTGATTCGATTATTTTTGGGTTTTGTGTAGGTCATAAGATGTCCTGATTTCACCAGAAAGCCATTCCCTGTTTACAAACAGTGGGTCAATGAATTGGAATCTGCTACAAGAATAAAAGGAACAATTAAACAGGACATGCACCAGTGATTCAATTCCACTATTCCCGCAAATGGGATTTTATGAAATCGTCTGTATAACAAGGCAGAGGGTACTGCGTTTAGCCTGGCAAGCATATATGCTCTACACTGTTGCGGTGCAGTTAGACACGTAAAGTATAGTTCTATATGTTGTCTATTTGGCCAAGGCTCCCAACTCAAGGGGAACATCTACTACTTGCATGGCTTTTAAGTGCCTGCATTTCTATCAATCGCTGACCTTTCTGTGAGGCAATACAAGGAATCTAAAATAATCCCTATTGATCAATTTCCCTCCTCAATATGTCTTATCCATATGGATGATTGAGATTCAGTTAGCATAACTCTTTCATCTCCATGAATCCTTGAGGTTCAGATGAGGAGATGGCCAGTGTTCTCAGAACCATTTAAAATAAGTACACCTGAGGAAATGCTGGAAACATCTGGTGTATTACCAGCTTTAGTTTATGAGAAGTTTGATTTCCCCTTGTTTCTTGATGGCTCCCTTTCACCAAACACGAAGTACTACATTAGCAGAATGGTTGGGAAGTGACTCTTAATGGCATGAAAGGAGTGGATCCAATCCTCCAAACCGAAAGTGACCTAGTACAAATTTTAGTATGGTAAATTTTTAAAAAAAATGATTAATCTAGTCAGGATCATATAAGAGAACATATTAAAATTGCAGCATTATCTAGAGTACACATTTTGCAATTGAAATTAGAAAAGCTTATCAACTTCTGAGAGGGAAGAGCTGATACATGTATGTAAGCTTTAGTTTGGAGTTGGAAAATAATTTAAATATATAATTGTTTTAGACAGAAATAATTTTAGCCATATATCTGAGCCTATCCTTTATCAGTATTTTTAATTAATTATGAAGATGCTGTGAACTTGTTCTAGATTGTTTTGCGCTTTTGTTCATATGCACATACAAACATACAGGATGTATATGTGTCCCTGATTGACAACTTTTGAGAGAACAAGTTGAAAATGTGGTGTCAGTGGCTTGGATTGCAACTAGTGTTTTTATGGGAACAAGGACTTCTACTCACACAGCACAATTTTTCCAACTTCCCCTTCCCACAGCAGCCTGAAATGTCCCCCAACACCCTGTTTCTGGAGGAGGGGAAAGGTGAATAATCATGCTTCATGAGCAGAAGTCTTCGCACCCTCCACAGAAACTCTAGGCACGATGGCAGGGCACTATCTTGAATGCTCAGAAACTAAAGGAAGCCTGGCTCCTTATGACCTATGACTGTTTTTGTTTTATAGATAACAGTGTGTCTGCAGTAGTGGGCAAGGCAGGGACTTAGACTTTCCAATTTCCCAGGGGGGGGTGCTGGGCCAGGGCCAGATGTATTGCTGTGACATCATAGGGAGGAGCCAGTGACATCACAGGGAGGGGCCTCCGTTGTCACTATCTATGGAGGCAGGGCTACAGGGGATTTAGGGAGGGTCTTCCCAGAAATTTAGGGGGGCTTCAACAAATGATCTTCAGGCAGCTGAAATACAACTTTAACATTTAATTAACAATGCAAACTGTTTATTTACATTTTTAAAATTACAGTAAAATAAAATATTATCCTAATCCCCTGTTGCCCCTTCTACTGCTCCCACAAGCATCCTCTCCTGCCATATCCCACCTATCCTTCCCAATTTCCCTTCACCGCCCCACCCCAATATTTGGCATGTGTTGGTATGATTAGTGCAGAAGCAAGAAGAAGCTCTGCTTGATGAAACTGTAGGTTACTTTTTTGAAGAGCTGCGTTTAATGTGTCCAAATGACCAAACAAAAGCAGCAGTAACTGTAGCATGAAGTATGTAGCAAATCTCAATAAGCTTTGTGCATATCCATCTGCTTTTGCCCCAGGATCTCCTCGCTCCTCAGAAGATTCCAAGCTGGCCATAATTAGACAAGGAATAGAGAATAAAACTGCTGCTATCATACTGCCCTTGTACAAATCTATGGTGAGACCACACTTGGAATACTGGGTAAAGTTCTGGTCACCACACCTAAAAAGGATAGTACAGAGCTTGAGAAGGTGCAGAAAAGAGCAACCAAAATGATTAGGGGACTAGAGCAACTGCCCTATGAGGAGCCTAGGTATCATTCTGGCCTTTCCAATCATCTTTTTTTTTTTACCATATCAGCAGGATATTGTAGTTGCAAAAATGTTCGCTGTAGTTCCTTCAAGTCAGTATATCTGTCTGAGGGGTTGGAGAAGATGCGACTATAGCATAGGGTTTGGCTATAGACAATGGACTGATTGATATGGTTGGGGTGGTACCTGGAGGCATGTAGATGTGTTTGCTTATCTTAATAATTCTTAATAAACACACAAATACATACTAGCAAACAGGAACAAAGTCCCAAAGAATCATGGAAATTGTAGTATGATACAATAGGAAGGTCGGACAGGACTGTGCTTCAGCTGCCACTGTGCTTCAGCTGCCACTGTAACTGAGTCCCTCATGTAGGCACTGGTTGCCCGGGGGGCTCAGCCCCCCCTGGCCAAGTTCGGGGGGGCTCAAGCCCCTCAGCCCCCCCCATAGTTTACACCTATGGGTCAAGGTGCTTGTGTTCTGAACTCTTTCTCACCAATTTGCATGTTTACATGAACAAACCTGAGGGGTACATCCTAGTTCATGAGCAGGTCATGAGATATGAAAACAGTCTTACTAGAGCCATCTAGAGCCCTGACATAACTTGAAAGAACACCAAAGAACAAACTTCAGAATTGCCTGCATCATACAGGGATTCTGTAGCTAGAACACATGCAAGTTGTTTAAAAACACCTTGCCCTATGGTCTCCTGATCCTTCCCAAAATGTTTGTAGTTCTGCAGAACCTCAGTAATTTTGATCACAATTCATTATGCATGTTTACACAGCTGATAGAAGTTTGAAGATTTGGGTGCTGTTAGAGGGGAGGTTTTAATGTTTCACTTTCCAGAGGTGGAGGTGAAAGCTATCTGCACCTCTGCGAATAGAGGGTTCTGTGTCTGTTACCTAAAAAAAGCCCTAAACAACCATGTCATGTCATAGAACATTATGTTCATCCAAGAGAGTTGCTTGATAATATGTAATCATTTTGATTGGTTGTTCCTTTCAGCTGGCACAAACTGTGCGACAGGGTCGACAGATGATGCCACAGCAGGAATCAAGAAAGGAAAGGTTTTCTCTAGCAAATAAAATATATGCATTACTTCACAAAAATTGTTTTAGACCATCTGACTTGATTTTTTTAAAGCAAACCATCAATACAGTACTGGATTTTTTTCACCCGCTTACAAAGAACGTTTATGAATGAGGTATAATTCATCTTTCTCCTCCTGATTGCAAATTCTCTGGTACCTTTTTCCCCATTTTATATGCAGATTTCAGCAATGTACCTGATGTTGCCACAAATCTGAAACAGAGCAGTACGGATAGCATTCTGGATCAGGTTCCACAAAAGGAGAGAATGGAGTTACCTTTCAGGGTAAGAGCACTTGTTATGTGTTACAGCAGAGTAATCAAACAGAACACTGTAAGATTAGCACTTTTTTATAGTCATTTGAGTGGGGAGTAACTTATTTAAAATGTATCAGCTTCTCTTTGTCTTTAATATGTAGTACCTTTTGGACTTCTATTCCCGTGGTGCCTGATATTGAGTGATACTGGGTAAATTTTGCAGAGGAGATCGAATGCATTGTAATGTGTCATGGTAAAGACAAGTGAGGTCTGGCCATGAAGATAACAATGTATTGTCGAAGGCTTTCACGGTCAGAGTTCATCAGTTCTTGTAGGTTATCTGGGCTGTGTGACCGTGGTCTTGGTATTTTCTTTCCTGACATTTCGCCAGCAGCTGTGGCAAGCATCTTCAGAGATAACAATGCTTAGTTAGCTACTGTGGCTGAAGACTCTGAGAACCTGCATGCTCTGCCTGGTAGAGTACCTGGGAGACCTGGGTTTGTATTACCTGTCTGCTAAACAGAAATGACTGGACATCTGCACAGTTATGGCAGTTTTTTAATTAAGGACTTTTCATACTTCAAAATGTTTTAGAAGTTGTTTTTAATTGTGTCTGTTAGCAGTACATTTTTTTTAAGTGCTGATACTCACATATAAGGTTGCACTGATTTCCACCAATTCACCCCTCACGATTTGACAGACACCTCCCAAGGTGCCGGTACCCACCACCACAAAAAAGCCCTGCTTGTTAGTATTTATAGGTAAAAGGTAAAGGTCCCCTGTGCAAGCACCAGGTCATTCCTGACCCATGGGGTGACCCCACATCCTGACGTTTACTGGGCAGACTTTGTTTGCGGGGTGATTTGCCAGTGCCTTCCCCAGTCATCTTCCCTTTTACCCCAGCAAGCTGGGTACTCATTTTACCAACCTCAGAAGGATGGAAGGCTGAGTCAACCTTGAGCCGGCTACCTGAAGTCGACTTCCGTCGGGATCGAACTCAGGTCATGAGCACAGCTTAGACTGCAGTACTGCAGTTTACCTCTCTGCGCCACGGGGCTCCTTATTTATAACCAAGGGAAATTATCTTGCCTTTTAGGGTAAAGAGGATGGCAGTAACACTTTATTAGTATTGGGTTTGTATAGTAACACATCGTTACTAATACTTGATTAGCTAAAGTTTTGGATAAATCGGATACATGCCCAGTTAAGTGTTCTGGCCTTGTTTTGTAGCTGGGGTACTTTGTGGGGGGGAAGAGTTAGTGGTCCATATGCATTATATTGCTACTGCGAGTAGTTTCTTAAGCTGCTTTCAACTGTCTAGTTTATAATCTGTTGCTTGATCTGGGCAACCCAAACAAGGGTTCACTAGAGAAATGCTGCTGGATGCTGCGACAGGCCTATTCTGCCAACTTGAGGAGATTCACACAACATCCTGTGATTTTGGGGACCAGGTTTGTTTAAAACTATAAATTATAAACCTTCCTCTTAGTTACCAGGTGTTCTTAAGGTAGCAAATGTATAGGAATGGGTTCACTGGTGTGAGGTAAGTTCTGTGGTGTACAAGTAGAATACGGAGATCTCTGAGACAGGATTTTTATATAAACAACATAGAAGATTTATTTATTTACAGGTTGGTTTCAAAGAACAGATCAGCAGCACAGGTCTCCAGGTAGTCAAAGGAGAAACCTGGCTGAGGCACAGAAATTTAAGCTAGTTGTGGCTTCAGAGTGTGATTTTAATTTTTTTTACTGCTTTCAGGCACAAACAGGCTTTTATTGACTAGCCACTAGATTGGATCTCTCCCACACACGGGATTCCACTCATACCAGCCTTCCTTTTCCCAAGAGTCAGACTAAATGGTACAAGGTCTTCTCATTACCAGAGACAGACCTAACAGTCAGGTACACTGTTCTGTCACACAAGTAGTTCTAAACCCCTCTGCCAGGCAGAATACCCTTCACTTTGTCCTTCTGAAAAGTCATTGGATGCTGGAGAGGCACTCCCATAGGCTCAGCTTGAATGGCTGTTTCCCCTACATCCTGTCCATCACAGGATGCCCTGTCAGGGATTTGATGTAAGAACTGCTTTACTGGAGCTCATCAGGAGGCCAGAGAGTGGCTGCAGGGCAGCACAGGTTGCAGATGAATATGAAGCTGAAGATTTGGGGAGAGGGGAATCCAGGTGCTGAGTTCTTGACTACTCTGAGGCTTTGCCTTGTGTGGCTGATCTCAACCTGTGCCAGTGGCTTGGTTTTCTCCAGGTACCACCTCAGCAAGCTTCCATTTGCCACTAGCTCCTCCCATTAATTGCACTGAGAATGGCCCCTGTGCCAAGCCTCTGCTCATATTGCTAAGGAACGCCCATCTTTCATTGGCATCACCAAGTCCTAAATATTAGAAGATGCTGACTTCCATTGCCTCATTATCTTGCCTTCCCGCATTTCAGAGATCTCTTGTCTCCCTGCCACCCCTTCTGGGGACAGCCTTACCATAAAGGGGCTTTAGCCTGTGCCAGTCTGTTATGTGCATCTTCTGCTACAAAGTTAATTCAGTTTTTGTCATGATGTGGCCATATTTTGGTATTTAAGGTGGTTTGCAATGACATGTCAAGTTCATGCTTGCCATGGATTGAAGCAGCTGGAAGTCACCATGGGTAGCATTCTTGTCACCTGATGATTTGGTCATAAAAAGTAGTCTCTGAATAGCAGCAGTAGAACTTGTGGCTGGATTGCATTCAAGTGGAGCTCCATTAACTGCTTTGAAAACGCTTGTGTCTGTGATAGAAGTTTTCTTTTATTCTTGTCCCTCTATTGAGAGGTTAAGTTGGCTGTGAAACCAGAATCCTTCATGCTGTGAGACTATGGCTTTTCAGCACAGTGGGACAGTTCGTGTAAACTGTGTAAAGTCCTCCATGAAAAGTGTCTAGACTTCATAGTACAAATATGGAGGGAGGAGGTTATTTTTATGATGAGCAACTGAATGTTGCCTTCATAATACTTCAACAATTTGCTGAGCAGTGTGTTTGAGGGGTGATCCAAAGAGTTGCAAGAAATGAATGAAAATTACTATGTAAGGAAAATATGCTTGAAGTCTAATAGGTCTTGCAGTGTCTGTAACATCAGATCTACTTCATTTGTGCTGTGCTGCATTCTGAGATTTTAGCTAAACTTGGTAAGGACAGAAGTTTTCCTCCTCAAGCTTTAGTGGGGCCCTTTACTTAGCTTACAAGTCTGTGGGCAAGGACAATCTTTTGGTAGGGAAAGAGCATGCAGATGTTCTGTAGCAGATGCTTAGATGCCATCCCGAGCGAAACCTTCTCATTCTAGCTAAGTGAATCCATTCACTTGTTCATTCTACCATATTTCCATTAGCTGTGGATTGTGAGCTGGATTTATCATTTTTGTACCCCTGTGAAATAACTGATCAGTTTCTCGGATCAGATTTTCATACTTGAATGTAACTGTTTCTGAACCCAGAGAAAGAGAAAGAGAGAGGGTTGGATCCAGTGGTCTATCAACAAAAGGCAGTGATGGTTGCAGATCTTGCCCATGTACCTCTCTTCTCTGCAGTCCTTTCCAACTCCTGGGAACACTAATTCCTTGGGTGATGGGACCCATCTGGACTAATAGTTATGCAAGTCGGGAGGCTGTAGTGGAAAGGGGGTAAGATCGCCCTTCCTACCTCTACTAATAGAAGGAGGATAGGCGGGTGATTTCACCCCCCCTTCCTACTACAGCCTCCTGAGCCACATGACTATTAGTCCACACAAAGCCCACCACCCAGGGAATAAATTTTTCCAGCTTTAGAAAAGACTTTTGAAGGGAAGGTGTCAGCTAGGCTCTCTGTCGGCCCCGGGTAAAAACAAGATGGTTCCCCACACAGACAAAATTGAGTTTTTGTGCACTCCGTTCCCCCCCCCCCCCGTTTTGCACTCGGTCTCCTGCCCGACATCTGCACCTCAATGGAGACCCACCCGAGTAATCGCTGATCTGATACCAGGTCCCGCGGAACAATGTCGGGAAGATCAGCCAGTTAATGCACACGTTAATTTCCTGTATGCGTTGTCTTAAGTCGTTACCGGCAGTTAACTTCTTAATGTTTCTTTGTATCCCAAACCTAATCAACCCCATTGTATTTACCCTATATATGTACCGAGTTTTCCCCATGCCTGTATTCTAGCCTTAAGTTTTTATGACTTGCTGAACTCGCTGACTTTCTGAATAAAACTTCTAACTCGCTGCAACGTCTGGAGTGGAGTCCCTTTACAAGAAACGCAATGTGTTGCTGAAGCCTGACAGAAGGAAATGCAGGAAAGATCCACTTTCCTTGCTGGATCTAAACCAATGTTAGGTGCCCAGACTCTCGACTGTGGATACTTCTCAAAACCTTTAAATGATAAGAGGGATCGCCATCCATTTGTTTTAGAGGGTGAAAAAGTTCCCATTCAGTTTTCTGGTAATAAGTGTGCTTAATCCAGGTAGTGGAATGGATGAGGGCCAATAAACTGAAGCTCAGTCCAGGCAA
>NW_026612603.1:65000-67500 GCF_029931775.1 Euleptes europaea | reverse complement strand
ATACCCATTTCATTTCTCCGATGTGACGATTTGCAAAATTAGATCTTAAGAACCGGCTTAAAAAGAGGGTCTCTATTTCCGGTCAACCGAAACCTCCGTCCTCTATCGTCCGGTAAAACTCAGCTCCCGTTAAAGGGGACTTGTTCGTCCCTGCCGTGAGCCGTGTGAGTTCACGCATCCCTTGTGCCATCGGACCTTCCGGAGGAGGATAAACTTGAGCTGGAAAATTTCCAGCTGCCACGAAGCACGCATTGACACATTTCACTCTCTGAAACAAGCGCCGATGAAAATTTCCCCACGACGTTCCTTTTTTCTCTTCGTAACCACGCCTCTCAGTTTTGGCGCCGCTAGTTCTTGCCTGGCCCAAACCGTATTCCCAAACGTTTGACCGTCCCTTTCAAATGTCCCTCCCGAACCTCCTTTGTGCTTCCCAGCCCGTCCTGTGAACCGCTAATATCGATTCCTTTGTGCTCATCGCTTGCATCAATAGGCTTTGACTTTTCCATATTAACGCTTGCAAATTCCTCCCTATTAATTCTTCTTTCATGCCTCTTCAAATGACCTTTGACCTCCTTCGACTCCTCAGGATCTCTACCCGCTACATAAGGGTCACCTGCGTGGGCTACGGTTTTTAGGGTGTCATTTCCTACCCGAACCCCTTCGATGACCTGATCTTCTTGAATTCGTCGAAGCGGCGGCTCGAGAGAAATTACATAAAGGAGCGGGCTTAACGGGCATCCCTGTCTTCACCCACTGCCATGGGCACTCGCACGGCTCCACAATAGGCCAACATTTTCATGGCAGGTCTAGAACGGCCTTTTCTGAACTCATACCCACTGGCACCTCTCCTTGACTTGAGATTCATGGATGACATTTTCTTTGTCATGGCAAAGAAGCCCTTGAAAGATTTCACCAGGCTTTCAGCGACTTCCACCCCACCATCAATCGAACTGTGAATTATTCCGAACGAGAAATCGACTCCCTAGACACCACGGTACGGATCCACGGGGGGCACACAAGCACCACATTGTACCGGAAACCGACAGATCGGCAAACGTATCTACACGCGTCCAGCCACCACCCCGACCCTATCAGACATTCCATTGTCTATAGCCAAGCCCTACGCTATAGTCGCATCTGCTCCAATCCTTCAGACAGAGACACACGCTCGAGAGACCTACAGCAAACATTTTCGCAACTACAATATCCGGCGGATATGGTGCGAAAGACGATCGAGAAGGCCAGAATGATACCCAGGCACAACTTACTACAAGCTAAGCCCAGAGAGAACGGCAACGGGGCACCTCTGGTTGTCACTTATAGCTCCCAACTAAAACCAGTCCAACGTATCATTAAGGACCTGCAACCCATGCTGGATTGTGACACTTCCCTCGCTGAAGCACTGGGGTGGGGGGGGGGGGTGGGGGGGGTGCGCGCGCGCGCGTGTCCCTTTCTTGCTTGCAGGCAGCCGGCTAACCTAAAACAACTTCTCACCCATGATGATGAACTACTTCACAAGAACATGGACTCTGGCACCAAGGCCTGCCACAAACCGAGGTGCCCACTTTGCCCTCATATAGATTCCAGGAACACCATCTCTGGACCCGCCAATGTCAGCCATACTATCTCAGGTTCATATTCCTGCTCATCTTCTAATGGGATTTATGCCATCACACGCCAGCAACGCCCTTCCACAATCTACTTTGGACAAAACAGGTCAGTCTCTCAGACAAAGACTAAATGGACAGAAGTCTGACATCAGAAACCACGATATTCAAAAGCCAGTGGGTGAGCGTTTCAACCTTCCGGGACATTCTGTTGCAGATTTAAGAGCAGCGGTTCTCTTACAAAGGAATTTTAAGGGGAGATTGGAAAGAGAAACTGCTGAATCACTGTGGATCTTCAAACGAAAGGCAACGCGTTGACCTGGGCTGAATAAAGACCTTGCGTTCATGGCCCATTACCAATGCTGATTTCTCCACACCCATCTCTCCCCTGGACGTCACAGACTCTTCTGCATATCACACCTCATCCCATCAAGCCCGCTATTCACATAGACATACTGGTCCTCTACTTAAAGACCGGTGGATTCACATTCTAGCTGTATCTGAAGAAGTGAGCCGTGGCTCACGAAAGCTCATACCCTACCGGAAAATACGTTTGTTAGTCTTTAAGGTGCTCCTGGACTCGGTGCCCTTTTTCAGCCCCCTTGTAGTGGTTTTCCCCTCCCTTCCCGGCCATTCACTTGGGGCCGTACCAGGGAGATCCAGAGCAAGCCGTCTCTCTAACAGGCTCGCAGAGAAGGACACGGAGCTAACTCTTAAAGTGGCCCGGTTCGGTCGGCGAGCCCCGAGGACTAGGCGGCCACGGGCCGAACGCCACGGTTGAGCCATCCGAGACTTCTATTTATGCCGACGTTTTGAAATCACCCTCTCGGCGGCTTTTCGTGTCTCGGGGTCCGCGCCGGCAATCCTTTCGGACGCACGTGTATGGATAGCGA
>NW_026612603.1:50000-52500 GCF_029931775.1 Euleptes europaea | reverse complement strand
CACCTCTCCTTGACTTGAGATTCATGGATGACATTTTCTTTGTCATGGCAAAGAAGCCCTTGAAAGATTTCACCAGGCTTTCAGCGACTTCCACCCCACCATCAATCGAACTGTGAATTATTCCGAACGAGAAATCGACTCCCTAGACACCACGGTACGGATCCACGGGGGGCACACAAGCACCACATTGTACCGGAAACCGACAGATCGGCAAACGTATCTACACGCGTCCAGCCACCACCCCGACCCTATCAGACATTCCATTGTCTATAGCCAAGCCCTACGCTATAGTCGCATCTGCTCCAATCCTTCAGACAGAGACACACGCTCGAGAGACCTACAGCAAACATTTTCGCAACTACAATATCCGGCGGATATGGTGCGAAAGACGATCGAGAAGGCCAGAATGATACCCAGGCACAACTTACTACAAGCTAAGCCCAGAGAGAACGGCAACGGGGCACCTCTGGTTGTCACTTATAGCTCCCAACTAAAACCAGTCCAACGTATCATTAAGGACCTGCAACCCATGCTGGATTGTGACACTTCCCTCGCTGAAGCACTGGGGTGGGGGGGGGGGTGGGGGGGGTGCGCGCGCGCGCGTGTCCCTTTCTTGCTTGCAGGCAGCCGGCTAACCTAAAACAACTTCTCACCCATGATGATGAACTACTTCACAAGAACATGGACTCTGGCACCAAGGCCTGCCACAAACCGAGGTGCCCACTTTGCCCTCATATAGATTCCAGGAACACCATCTCTGGACCCGCCAATGTCAGCCATACTATCTCAGGTTCATATTCCTGCTCATCTTCTAATGGGATTTATGCCATCACACGCCAGCAACGCCCTTCCACAATCTACTTTGGACAAAACAGGTCAGTCTCTCAGACAAAGACTAAATGGACAGAAGTCTGACATCAGAAACCACGATATTCAAAAGCCAGTGGGTGAGCGTTTCAACCTTCCGGGACATTCTGTTGCAGATTTAAGAGCAGCGGTTCTCTTACAAAGGAATTTTAAGGGGAGATTGGAAAGAGAAACTGCTGAATCACTGTGGATCTTCAACGAAAGGCAACGCGTTGACCTGGGCTGAATAAAGACCTTGCGTTCATGGCCCATTACCAATGCTGATTTCTCCACACCCATCTCTCCCCTGGACGTCACAGACTCTTCTGCATATCACACCTCATCCCATCAAGCCCGCTATTCACATAGACATACTGGTCCTCTACTTAAAGACCGGTGGATTCACATTCTAGCTGTATCTGAAGAAGTGAGCCGTGGCTCACGAAAGCTCATACCCTACCGGAAAATACGTTTGTTAGTCTTTAAGGTGCTCCTGGACTCGGTGCCCTTTTTCAGCCCCCTTGTAGTGGTTTTCCCCTCCCTTCCCGGCCATTCACTTGGGGCCGTACCAGGGAGATCCAGAGCAAGCCGTCTCTCTAACAGGCTCGCAGAGAAGGACACGGAGCTAACTCTTAAAGTGGCCCGGTTCGGTCGGCGAGCCCCGAGGACTAGGCGGCCACGGGCCGAACGCCACGGTTGAGCCATCCGAGACTTCTATTTATGCCGACGTTTTGAAATCACCCTCTCGGCGGCTTTTCGTGTCTCGGGGTCCGCGCCGGCAATCCTTTCGGACGCACGTGTATGGATAGCGAGGTACGGTGAGGGGGGAAAGCATTTGATCCCCTGCTGAATTCGCCCCTTTGCCCTCTGACGAAGAAAGGACCCGTCCTTAGTTTTAACGGTGGGTGCGTCGTCGCTGTGAGAGACAGAATAACCACAGGAAAAAAACCAGAAACCCAGAAGACAAAAGCCAGAGATTGTGGGACCCCAATTCAAAAAGCCAAAAAGATAAAGTACAAGAAGATTGCGATGTCAAAACAGTGTTATTGAAAATTTGGAAAAGATATAAAAAGAGAATAAGTCCTTCTCCACCATCTGTAATGTCACCAACTGAAGCTTATCGTGATAACGTTAAACTAAAACCGGGTGTTCGTTTCACCTACAACGACATGATAGAGTCTACGGGTGAAATCAAGGATATGATCAAACTTCAAGAAAAATTTCAAAAGTTGAATTGGTTAACTTTTTGACAATTGAGATCCAATCTGCAAAAAGACTGCTCATATCCACAACCATTCCGTGAACTAACTGAATTTGAGCAGTTAATATCTAAAAATGATTCACACATATTAGGAAAAATAGATAAACTTCTCCTGAAATACGATACAGAAGAAGAACAAGTGAAAACAAACATGATAAAGTGGATGCAAAATCTTGGAGAAATGATCAAGATGGACTCACTCATGGGAAAAACTTTGCTCCTCCGAATTGAAATATACTGTTTCCCAAGAAGTTAAAGAAAATTGGTACAAGACCTTCTACAGATGGTACCTGACTCCCAATAGGCCTTCTCAAATGACAACTCCAGGGGAAAAAGGCGCATGTTGGAAATGTCAAGAATCAGACGGTTCTTATTTTCATGTTTGGTGGACGT
>NW_026612603.1:35000-40000 GCF_029931775.1 Euleptes europaea | reverse complement strand
CCCCTTCAGAGGCCAGGTGTACCGGTTGGCCTCCGTAGCCTCCGGAGGCCAGGTCATCCGCCAAGAAAAGCAATGGGTAGGGTAGGTACGCTGTTTATTGACTGGATAAAACGAAAGGTACACCGAATGAAACTTGATATCGTACGTAATAGTGATCTTATTTATGGATAAAAATGAAAGGGTAAGTCCCTGCCATTTCCCCCTCATCCACCGGAGTCCTCCTCTACCTCCACAAAAGCCTACCGGTCGACCTGCCCGCCGGCTGAGTCCCATTGGGAGGTCAGGTCTACCCATTGGTTTTCTTGGCGGATGACCTGGCCTCCGGAGGCTACGGAGGCCAACCGCTACACCTGGCCTCTGAAGGGGGACTTTCTCCCCCCCCCCCCCCGTCCTCGGAGTCCAGGCCTACCGCCAAGAAAGCCAGTGGGTTGACATGGCCTCACAATGGGACTCGTCTGGCCGAGGCCAAGGCACAGCAAGAGCGTAGGAGACGGCTGTTGGGTGGGGCAGGCTTCCTTTGGGTCGACCTGGCCTCCGGCTATCTAGACGACCCCCCCCCTCTCCTTTTTAGCGAGCGCTGCTTCATACGGTCCTCCAGGATTCTGTCGGATTACTTGTTCGCACCAAGCTTTGGTCCCTCCTTTTCCCGTGCCCGTTTCCTTGATCTTTTAATTGCTCGTACGGTTAATTAATAACTCGTCGGTGATCTGACAGTCCCATGACGTTTTGTGGCGTTCTTTCCAAAACGTGACTGTCCCATCCGATTCCGCATCCAAGCCTCCTCCTCCCAAGATGCTTTTTGGGGGGTGGGGGGGGGGGGAGGAACAAAAAAAATACCCATTTCATTTCTCCGATGTGACGATTTGCAAAATTAGATCTTAAGAACCGGCTTAAAAAGAGGGTCTCTATTTCCGGTCAACCGAAACCTCCGTCCTCTATCGTCCGGTAAAACTCAGCTCCCGTTAAAGGGGACTTGTTCGTCCCTGCCGTGAGCCGTGTGAGTTCACGCATCCCTTGTGCCATCGGACCTTCCGGAGGAGGATAAACTTGAGCTGGAAAATTTCCAGCTGCCACGAAGCACGCATTGACACATTTCACTCTCTGAAACAAGCGCCGATGAAAATTTCCCCACGACGTTCCTTTTTTCTCTTCGTAACCACGCCTCTCAGTTTTGGCGCCGCTAGTTCTTGCCTGGCCCAAACCGTATTCCCAAACGTTTGACCGTCCCTTTCAAATGTCCCTCCCGAACCTCCTTTGTGCTTCCCAGCCCGTCCTGTGAACCGCTAATATCGATTCCTTTGTGCTCATCGCTTGCATCAATAGGCTTTGACTTTTCCATATTAACGCTTGCAAATTCCTCCCTATTAATTCTTCTTTCATGCCTCTTCAAATGACCTTTGACCTCCTTCGACTCCTCAGGATCTCTACCCGCTACATAAGGGTCACCTGCGTGGGCTACGGTTTTTAGGGTGTCATTTCCTACCCGAACCCCTTCGATGACCTGATCTTCTTGAATTCGTCGAAGCGGCGGCTCGAGAGAAATTACATAAAGGAGCGGGCTTAACGGGCATCCCTGTCTTCACCCACTGCCATGGGCACTCGCACGGCTCCACAATAGGCCAACATTTTCATGGCAGGTCTAGAACGGCCTTTTCTGAACTCATACCCACTGGCACCTCTCCTTGACTTGAGATTCATGGATGACATTTTCTTTGTCATGGCAAAGAAGCCCTTGAAAGATTTCACCAGGCTTTCAGCGACTTCCACCCCACCATCAATCGAACTGTGAATTATTCCGAACGAGAAATCGACTCCCTAGACACCACGGTACGGATCCACGGGGGGCACACAAGCACCACATTGTACCGGAAACCGACAGATCGGCAAACGTATCTACACGCGTCCAGCCACCACCCCGACCCTATCAGACATTCCATTGTCTATAGCCAAGCCCTACGCTATAGTCGCATCTGCTCCAATCCTTCAGACAGAGACACACGCTCGAGAGACCTACAGCAAACATTTTCGCAACTACAATATCCGGCGGATATGGTGCGAAAGACGATCGAGAAGGCCAGAATGATACCCAGGCACAACTTACTACAAGCTAAGCCCAGAGAGAACGGCAACGGGGCACCTCTGGTTGTCACTTATAGCTCCCAACTAAAACCAGTCCAACGTATCATTAAGGACCTGCAACCCATGCTGGATTGTGACACTTCCCTCGCTGAAGCACTGGGGTGGGGGGGGGGGGTGGGGGGGGTGCGCGCGCGCGCGTGTCCCTTTCTTGCTTGCAGGCAGCCGGCTAACCTAAAACAACTTCTCACCCATGATGATGAACTACTTCACAAGAACATGGACTCTGGCACCAAGGCCTGCCACAAACCGAGGTGCCCACTTTGCCCTCATATAGATTCCAGGAACACCATCTCTGGACCCGCCAATGTCAGCCATACTATCTCAGGTTCATATTCCTGCTCATCTTCTAATGGGATTTATGCCATCACACGCCAGCAACGCCCTTCCACAATCTACTTTGGACAAAACAGGTCAGTCTCTCAGACAAAGACTAAATGGACAGAAGTCTGACATCAGAAACCACGATATTCAAAAGCCAGTGGGTGAGCGTTTCAACCTTCCGGGACATTCTGTTGCAGATTTAAGAGCAGCGGTTCTCTTACAAAGGAATTTTAAGGGGAGATTGGAAAGAGAAACTGCTGAATCACTGTGGATCTTCAAACGAAAGGCAACGCGTTGACCTGGGCTGAATAAAGACCTTGCGTTCATGGCCCATTACCAATGCTGATTTCTCCACACCCATCTCTCCCCTGGACGTCACAGACTCTTCTGCATATCACACCTCATCCCATCAAGCCCGCTATTCACATAGACATACTGGTCCTCTACTTAAAGACCGGTGGATTCACATTCTAGCTGTATCTGAAGAAGTGAGCCGTGGCTCACGAAAGCTCATACCCTACCGGAAAATACGTTTGTTAGTCTTTAAGGTGCTCCTGGACTCGGTGCCCTTTTTCAGCCCCCTTGTAGTGGTTTTCCCCTCCCTTCCCGGCCATTCACTTGGGGCCGTACCAGGGAGATCCAGAGCAAGCCGTCTCTCTAACAGGCTCGCAGAGAAGGACACGGAGCTAACTCTTAAAGTGGCCCGGTTCGGTCGGCGAGCCCCGAGGACTAGGCGGCCACGGGCCGAACGCCACGGTTGAGCCATCCGAGAATTCTATTTATGCCGACGTTTTGAAATCACCCTCTCGGCGGCTTTTCGTGTCTCGGGGTCCGCGCCGGCAATCCTTTCGGACGCACGTGTATGGATAGCGAGGTACGGTGAGGGGGGAAAGCATTTGATCCCCTGCTGAATTCGCCCCTTTGCCCTCTGACGAAGAAAGGACCCGTCCTTAGTTTTAACGGTGGGTGCGTCGTCGCTGTGAGAGACAGAATAACCACAGGAAAAAAACCAGAAACCCAGAAGACAAAAGCCAGAGATTGTGGGACCCCAATTCAAAAAGCCAAAAAGATAAAGTACAAGAAGATTGCGATGTCAAAACAGTGTTATTGAAAATTTGGAAAAGATATAAAAAGAGAATAAGTCCTTCTCCACCATCTGTAATGTCACCAACTGAAGCTTATCGTGATAACGTTAAACTAAAACCGGGTGTTCGTTTCACCTACAACGACATGATAGAGTCTACGGGTGAAATCAAGGATATGATCAAACTTCAAGAAAAATTTCAAAAGTTGAATTGGTTAACTTTTTGACAATTGAGATCCAATCTGCAAAAAGACTGCTCATATCCACAACCATTCCGTGAACTAACTGAATTTGAGCAGTTAATATCTAAAAATGATTCACACATATTAGGAAAAATAGATAAACTTCTCCTGAAATACGATACAGAAGAAGAACAAGTGAAAACAAACATGATAAAGTGGATGCAAAATCTTGGAGAAATGATCAAGATGGACTCACTCATGGGAAAAACTTTGCTCCTCCGAATTGAAATATACTGTTTCCCAAGAAGTTAAAGAAAATTGGTACAAGACCTTCTACAGATGGTACCTGACTCCCAATAGGCCTTCTCAAATGACAACTCCAGGGGAAAAAGGCGCATGTTGGAAATGTCAAGAATCAGACGGTTCTTATTTTCATGTTTGGTGGACGTGTCCAAAGCGACAACTCTACTGGAAAAAAAGTTCATCGTGAACTACAATTGATGTTAGATATGAAGTTTATATTCGACCCAAAATTTTACCTACTCAGTATAGTACCGTTAGATTTACCTCAAAAACTGCATGACGTTTTTAAGTATGCTACAACAGCTGCCAGAATAATCCTAGCAAGAACATGGAAACAAACCCACATACCTGAAATTGATGATTGGAGAGAAAAACTCCTGGAATATGCAGCAATGGCTAAAATGACTGATGAATTAAATCCCAAACTCAGTGAATCTACCGACCAATTTCAGGAAAAGTGGGCTTCTTTTTATACATATATGAAATGCAACTAACATGACTAATATATGCTAAAATATTGTAGGATTCTGCTGTATACTTTTTACCCCAAATAATTGTTAAACAAGAATAAGAATTTTTAAAATATAAGAGATATTATGAACCAAAAACTTCAAACTAAAGTCATTTTGTAACTTTATTTTATTCAGAAATCATTTTACAATACTGCTTTGTTTTTATAATGTTAACAGCTATCCCTTTCCCTTTTTCCTTTCCTGTACCCCTTAAGATATAAAGAAGAGAAAAACAAAGAAAGAAAAAAGCCAGAGATTGACGTGCAGTCCAGGGAGGGAAAGAAGCACTCGATCCCCCTTCGACCGGCCGCAGCCTAACCCTCCGCCTCCCTCGGCCTGGGGGGCTCCTTGCAAGAAAGATCTCATCTCGTGGAGTCGCCACGATCGTGAGAACGGTGATGAAGCAGCCCAAAACTACACGGGGGGGGGGGGGCTTGTCCATGATCTCAGGGCAGCCGG
>NW_026612603.1:22500-25000 GCF_029931775.1 Euleptes europaea | reverse complement strand
TTTCATTTCTCCGATGTGACGATTTGCAAAATTAGATCTTAAGAACCGGCTTAAAAAGAGGGTCTCTATTTCCGGTCAACCGAAACCTCCGTCCTCTATCGTCCGGTAAAACTCAGCTCCCGTTAAAGGGGACTTGTTCGTCCCTGCCGTGAGCCGTGTGAGTTCACGCATCCCTTGTGCCATCGGACCTTCCGGAGGAGGATAAACTTGAGCTGGAAAATTTCCAGCTGCCACGAAGCACGCATTGACACATTTCACTCTCTGAAACAAGCGCCGATGAAAATTTCCCCACGACGTTCCTTTTTTCTCTTCGTAACCACGCCTCTCAGTTTTGGCGCCGCTAGTTCTTGCCTGGCCCAAACCGTATTCCCAAACGTTTGACCGTCCCTTTCAAATGTCCCTCCCGAACCTCCTTTGTGCTTCCCAGCCCGTCCTGTGAACCGCTAATATCGATTCCTTTGTGCTCATCGCTTGCATCAATAGGCTTTGACTTTTCCATATTAACGCTTGCAAATTCCTCCCTATTAATTCTTCTTTCATGCCTCTTCAAATGACCTTTGACCTCCTTCGACTCCTCAGGATCTCTACCCGCTACATAAGGGTCACCTGCGTGGGCTACGGTTTTTAGGGTGTCATTTCCTACCCGAACCCCTTCGATGACCTGATCTTCTTGAATTCGTCGAAGCGGCGGCTCGAGAGAAATTACATAAAGGAGCGGGCTTAACGGGCATCCCTGTCTTCACCCACTGCCATGGGCACTCGCACGGCTCCACAATAGGCCAACATTTTCATGGCAGGTCTAGAACGGCCTTTTCTGAACTCATACCCACTGGCACCTCTCCTTGACTTGAGATTCATGGATGACATTTTCTTTGTCATGGCAAAGAAGCCCTTGAAAGATTTCACCAGGCTTTCAGCGACTTCCACCCCACCATCAATCGAACTGTGAATTATTCCGAACGAGAAATCGACTCCCTAGACACCACGGTACGGATCCACGGGGGGCACACAAGCACCACATTGTACCGGAAACCGACAGATCGGCAAACGTATCTACACGCGTCCAGCCACCACCCCGACCCTATCAGACATTCCATTGTCTATAGCCAAGCCCTACGCTATAGTCGCATCTGCTCCAATCCTTCAGACAGAGACACACGCTCGAGAGACCTACAGCAAACATTTTCGCAACTACAATATCCGGCGGATATGGTGCGAAAGACGATCGAGAAGGCCAGAATGATACCCAGGCACAACTTACTACAAGCTAAGCCCAGAGAGAACGGCAACGGGGCACCTCTGGTTGTCACTTATAGCTCCCAACTAAAACCAGTCCAACGTATCATTAAGGACCTGCAACCCATGCTGGATTGTGACACTTCCCTCGCTGAAGCACTGGGGTGGGGGGGGGGGGTGGGGGGGGTGCGCGCGCGCGCGTGTCCCTTTCTTGCTTGCAGGCAGCCGGCTAACCTAAAACAACTTCTCACCCATGATGATGAACTACTTCACAAGAACATGGACTCTGGCACCAAGGCCTGCCACAAACCGAGGTGCCCACTTTGCCCTCATATAGATTCCAGGAACACCATCTCTGGACCCGCCAATGTCAGCCATACTATCTCAGGTTCATATTCCTGCTCATCTTCTAATGGGATTTATGCCATCACACGCCAGCAACGCCCTTCCACAATCTACTTTGGACAAAACAGGTCAGTCTCTCAGACAAAGACTAAATGGACAGAAGTCTGACATCAGAAACCACGATATTCAAAAGCCAGTGGGTGAGCGTTTCAACCTTCCGGGACATTCTGTTGCAGATTTAAGAGCAGCGGTTCTCTTACAAAGGAATTTTAAGGGGAGATTGGAAAGAGAAACTGCTGAATCACTGTGGATCTTCAAACGAAAGGCAACGCGTTGACCTGGGCTGAATAAAGACCTTGCGTTCATGGCCCATTACCAATGCTGATTTCTCCACACCCATCTCTCCCCTGGACGTCACAGACTCTTCTGCATATCACACCTCATCCCATCAAGCCCGCTATTCACATAGACATACTGGTCCTCTACTTAAAGACCGGTGGATTCACATTCTAGCTGTATCTGAAGAAGTGAGCCGTGGCTCACGAAAGCTCATACCCTACCGGAAAATACGTTTGTTAGTCTTTAAGGTGCTCCTGGACTCGGTGCCCTTTTTCAGCCCCCTTGTAGTGGTTTTCCCCTCCCTTCCCGGCCATTCACTTGGGGCCGTACCAGGGAGATCCAGAGCAAGCCGTCTCTCTAACAGGCTCGCAGAGAAGGACACGGAGCTAACTCTTAAAGTGGCCCGGTTCGGTCGGCGAGCCCCGAGGACTAGGCGGCCACGGGCCGAACGCCACGGTTGAGCCATCCGAGACTTCTATTTATGCCGACGTTTTGAAATCACCCTCTCGGCGGCTTTTCGTGTCTCGGGGTCCGCGCCGGCAATCCTTTCGGACGCACGTGTATGGATAGCGAGGTACGG
>NW_026612603.1:7500-10000 GCF_029931775.1 Euleptes europaea | reverse complement strand
CTTGACTTGAGATTCATGGATGACATTTTCTTTGTCATGGCAAAGAAGCCCTTGAAAGATTTCACCAGGCTTTCAGCGACTTCCACCCCACCATCAATCGAACTGTGAATTATTCCGAACGAGAAATCGACTCCCTAGACACCACGGTACGGATCCACGGGGGGCACACAAGCACCACATTGTACCGGAAACCGACAGATCGGCAAACGTATCTACACGCGTCCAGCCACCACCCCGACCCTATCAGACATTCCATTGTCTATAGCCAAGCCCTACGCTATAGTCGCATCTGCTCCAATCCTTCAGACAGAGACACACGCTCGAGAGACCTACAGCAAACATTTTCGCAACTACAATATCCGGCGGATATGGTGCGAAAGACGATCGAGAAGGCCAGAATGATACCCAGGCACAACTTACTACAAGCTAAGCCCAGAGAGAACGGCAACGGGGCACCTCTGGTTGTCACTTATAGCTCCCAACTAAAACCAGTCCAACGTATCATTAAGGACCTGCAACCCATGCTGGATTGTGACACTTCCCTCGCTGAAGCACTGGGGTGGGGGGGGGGGGTGGGGGGGGTGCGCGCGCGCGCGTGTCCCTTTCTTGCTTGCAGGCAGCCGGCTAACCTAAAACAACTTCTCACCCATGATGATGAACTACTTCACAAGAACATGGACTCTGGCACCAAGGCCTGCCACAAACCGAGGTGCCCACTTTGCCCTCATATAGATTCCAGGAACACCATCTCTGGACCCGCCAATGTCAGCCATACTATCTCAGGTTCATATTCCTGCTCATCTTCTAATGGGATTTATGCCATCACACGCCAGCAACGCCCTTCCACAATCTACTTTGGACAAAACAGGTCAGTCTCTCAGACAAAGACTAAATGGACAGAAGTCTGACATCAGAAACCACGATATTCAAAAGCCAGTGGGTGAGCGTTTCAACCTTCCGGGACATTCTGTTGCAGATTTAAGAGCAGCGGTTCTCTTACAAAGGAATTTTAAGGGGAGATTGGAAAGAGAAACTGCTGAATCACTGTGGATCTTCAAACGAAAGGCAACGCGTTGACCTGGGCTGAATAAAGACCTTGCGTTCATGGCCCATTACCAATGCTGATTTCTCCACACCCATCTCTCCCCTGGACGTCACAGACTCTTCTGCATATCACACCTCATCCCATCAAGCCCGCTATTCACATAGACATACTGGTCCTCTACTTAAAGACCGGTGGATTCACATTCTAGCTGTATCTGAAGAAGTGAGCCGTGGCTCACGAAAGCTCATACCCTACCGGAAAATACGTTTGTTAGTCTTTAAGGTGCTCCTGGACTCGGTGCCCTTTTTCAGCCCCCTTGTAGTGGTTTTCCCCTCCCTTCCCGGCCATTCACTTGGGGCCGTACCAGGGAGATCCAGAGCAAGCCGTCTCTCTAACAGGCTCGCAGAGAAGGACACGGAGCTAACTCTTAAAGTGGCCCGGTTCGGTCGGCGAGCCCCGAGGACTAGGCGGCCACGGGCCGAACGCCACGGTTGAGCCATCCGAGACTTCTATTTATGCCGACGTTTTGAAATCACCCTCTCGGCGGCTTTTCGTGTCTCGGGGTCCGCGCCGGCAATCCTTTCGGACGCACGTGTATGGATAGCGAGGTACGGTGAGGGGGGAAAGCATTTGATCCCCTGCTGAATTCGCCCCTTTGCCCTCTGACGAAGAAAGGACCCGTCCTTAGTTTTAACGGTGGGTGCGTCGTCGCTGTGAGAGACAGAATAACCACAGGAAAAAAACCAGAAACCCAGAAGACAAAAGCCAGAGATTGTGGGACCCCAATTCAAAAAGCCAAAAAGATAAAGTACAAGAAGATTGCGATGTCAAAACAGTGTTATTGAAAATTTGGAAAAGATATAAAAAGAGAATAAGTCCTTCTCCACCATCTGTAATGTCACCAACTGAAGCTTATCGTGATAACGTTAAACTAAAACCGGGTGTTCGTTTCACCTACAACGACATGATAGAGTCTACGGGTGAAATCAAGGATATGATCAAACTTCAAGAAAAATTTCAAAAGTTGAATTGGTTAACTTTTTGACAATTGAGATCCAATCTGCAAAAAGACTGCTCATATCCACAACCATTCCGTGAACTAACTGAATTTGAGCAGTTAATATCTAAAAATGATTCACACATATTAGGAAAAATAGATAAACTTCTCCTGAAATACGATACAGAAGAAGAACAAGTGAAAACAAACATGATAAAGTGGATGCAAAATCTTGGAGAAATGATCAAGATGGACTCACTCATGGGAAAAACTTTGCTCCTCCGAATTGAAATATACTGTTTCCCAAGAAGTTAAAGAAAATTGGTACAAGACCTTCTACAGATGGTACCTGACTCCCAATAGGCCTTCTCAAATGACAACTCCAGGGGAAAAAGGCGCATGTTGGAAATGTCAAGAATCAGACGGTTCTTATTTTCATGTTTGGTGGACGTGTCCAA
>NW_026612602.1:52500-60000 GCF_029931775.1 Euleptes europaea | reverse complement strand
ACCCTAACCTCTAACCCTAACTTTAACCCTAACCCTAATTAAACCCTAACCAAAACCCTAAACCCTATCCCTAACCTCTAAACGTAACCCTCACCTTAACCTCTAACCCTAACTTTAACCCTAACCCTAACCTCTAACCCTAACCATAAACCCTAACCCTAACGCTAACCCTAACCCTAGCCCTCACCCTGACCCTAAACCTAACCGTAACCCTAACCCTAACCCTAACCCTAACCCTAACCCTAACCCTAACCCTAACTCTAATCCTAACCCAAACCCAAACCCTAACCCAAACCCTAACCCTAACCCTAACCCTAACCCTAACCCTAACCCTAACCCTAACCCTAACCCTAACCTCTAACCTCTTACCCTAACTTTAACCCTAACCCTAACACTAACCCTAATTCAACCATAACCATAACCCTAAACCCTTAACCCTAACCCTAACGCTAACCCCGAACCCGAACCCTAACCCTAACCCTAACCCTAACCCTAACCCTAACCGTAACCCTAACCCTAACCCTAACCCTAACCCTAACCCTAACCCTAACCCTAACCCTAACCCCAAACCCTAACCCTAACCCTAATCCTAACCCTAATCCTAACCCTAACCCTAACCCTAATTCAACCCTAACCCTAACGCTAACCCTAACCCTAAACTTCAACCCTAAGCCAAACCCATCCCTAACCCGAAATCAGCCCTAACCATAACCCTAACCCTAACCCTAACCCTAACCTCTAAACCTAACCCTAACCTCTAACCCTAACTTTACCCCTAACCCTAACCCTAACCCCTAACCCTAACCCTAACCCTATCACTAACCCTAACCCTAACCCTAACCCTAACCCTAACCCTAACCCTAATTCAACCCTAAACCTAACCCTAAGCCCTAACCCTAACCATAATTCAACCCTAACCCTAACCCTAACCTCTAACCCTAACTTCAACAATAACCCTAACCCTATCCCTAACCGTAAATCAGCCCTAACCCTAACCCTAACCCTAACCCTAACCCTAACTTCTAAACCTAACCCTAAACCTAACCTCTAACCCTAACTTTACCCCTAACCCTAACCCTAACCCCTAACCCTAACCCTAACCGTATCACTGACCCTAACCCTAACCCTAACCCTAATTCAACCCTAACCCTAACCCTAACCCTAACCATAATTCAACCCTAACCCTAACCTCTAATCCTAACTTCAACAATAACCCTAACCCTATCCCTAATCCTAACCCTAACCCTAACCCTAACCATAATTCAACCCTAACCCTAACCTCTAATCCTAACTTCAACAATAACCCTAACCCTATCCCTAATCCTAACCCTAACCCTAACCCTAAATCAACCCTAACCGTAACCCTAACCCTAACCCTAACCCTAACCCTAACCCTAACCCTAACCCTAACCCTAACCCCAAACCCTAACCCTAACCCTAACCCTAACGCTAACCCTAACCCTAAACTTCAACCCTAAGCCTAACCCATCCCTAACCCTAAATCAGCCCTAACCCTAACCCTAACCCTAACCCTAACCTCTAAAACTAACACTAACCCTATGTGAGAGATCCCCCTCTCTGAGTTTGCTTCTCCAAATCAGTTGCTCAGACGTTGATACAGAAACTATAGATTTATTGAAGCCTTCAGGAGATGAGACAGGCACAGGTAGAAAGTTGCAAGTGAGGGGCTATACGGGTTTACAGAATATATTGACTCCAGGGCACTGGGGCACTGGGGTTCACACTTATTGTTATGGGAAGTTACAAGCTTGGCATAATACAAAACATCAGACGGATCCCAGGAAGTCTGGTGCGGCTATCACACTTCCAAGGCCGCACCGGCCTGAGGGAGTACTGGCAGGAAGAACAGCGGGGGGGAAGATACATGGGCCATCAGGCCTGGCGCCTGAGACCAGAAGGTGTGAACTGCTTTTACGAGTTCACTGATAACACCGCAGGTGATGGAAAGCAGAGACACAAAGACAGAGACCCTCACATTCTGCCCCCCTTAAGGCCCCCCTCCGAGAGGACGAGGCTTATCGGGATAAGCGAGGTGGAATTCTCGGACCAAGCGAGGAGCTGCCATGTGGGGTGCGGCCACCCATTCGTCATGAGCGGAGCCAAGGTTTTTCCAGCGAACAAAGTAAAACAGTTTCCCTTTCTTCCATTTGGAATCTAAAACCTTGGATATTTCCAAATGGGTATCCCCTCCTACTACGGTAGGAATCTCATGAGCGGGAGGGGGGTGGAACTGGGGAGCTGCTACATAAGGTTTGAGGAGGCTTATATGGAAGACTGGATGAACTCCCTTGAGAGTCTTAGGGAGACTCAGTTCCACGGTAACCTCGTTGATTACTCTGGTAATGGGGAAAGGTCCTACATAACGGTCGCTCAGTTTTTTGCAGGGGCGAAGAGAGCGGAGGTTTTTGGTGGACAGATAGACTTGCTCCCCCACCTTGAGTTCCCATCCCGGAGACCGGTGTTTGTCTGCTTGTTCCTTGTACTTGCTTTTTGCCCTTTCCAGATTTTTGAGCAACCATGGCCAGGTGGATTTAACCACCTGAATCCACTCCTGAAGATCAGGGGTAGACTGGAGCTCTGGCGAGACGGGGGCAGAACCGAAAGGGCCAAAATCCGTCCCGTATATAACTTGGAAGGGACTAAAGCCGGTAGAGGAATGAGGCGCATTGTTGTACGCATATTCGGCGAATGGCAGCAGGTCGACCCAGTCGTCCTGGTGGAAATTTACATAGCAACGCAAATAACATTCTACTACCGCATTTACTCGTTCCGTTTGACCATCCGTTTGGGGGTGATAGGCGGAAGAAAGGCCCTGTTCCTCCACTCCCATTAACTTTAGGAAAGCCCGCCAGAATTTGGCAACAAACTGGACCCCCCGGTCGGAGAGGACCTTCCTCGGGATCGAGTGTAGCCTGAGGACGTGCGTGATGAACAGTTTAGCTAAGCCCTGGGCTGAAGGAAGACCTGCACATGGAACGAAATGAACCTGTTTGGAAAAGAGGTCTGTGATAACCCAGAGAACCGTTTTCCCCCGACTTGGAGGTAGGTCGGTGATAAAATCCATGGCGATGACTTCCCAGGGACGGGAGGGGTTCTCAAGCGGTTTGAGAAGCCCCGGGGGTTTTCCCATCCGTTTCTTGGCTGTGGCGCAGGTGGGGCAGCTGCGCACATACAACTCTACATCAGATCTCATACCGGGCCACCAGAATTGCCTTCGAACCAGGTGAAGCGTTTTTATGAAACCAAAATGACCCGCTAGCCTGGCCCCATGTACAAGTCCCAATACTTCTTTGCGAAGGGAAGATGGGACATATAGTTTCCCCCCTTGCACCCACCAAGTGTTGGTTCGTTCCAAGCCAGTGGGGAGGAGATGGTGCTCCTCCTCCTGTAAGGAGGCGTCCCGGAGTCGCTGTTGGAATGCTTCCGGGATACCTTTGAGCGTAGGGGGGGTCTCCGGTTGGCGGGCTTGGGATCGGGTGGTGACGGCCAAGCCAGGGACTTCCCCTCGCTGTTCGGGAGTGAACAGGGAGTCGACGGGGCGATCGAAATCGTTGCGATACTGGGGAAGTCGTGACAAAGCATCAGCTAGGGCATTTTCTTTGCCAGGGACATGTTTGAGGGTGAACCGGAATTTTGCAAAAAATTGGGCCCACCGAATTTGTTTGGCATTGAGTTTTCTAGCTCCCTTGAGAGCCTCAAGATTCTTGTGATCTGTGCACACTTCGAACGGCAGCTCGGCCCCCTCCAAGAAGTGTCTCCATATGGTAAGGGCATGTTTGACCGCTGCTGCCTCCTTCTCCCAAATGGCCCAGTTGATTTCGGACTGGGAAAACTTCTTGGAGAAGTAGGCGCACGGCCTCAACCGTCCCCCCTCATCCCTCTGCAATAGGGCCCCGCCCATGGCTACATCCGAGGCATCCACCTGCACCACGAAGGGCTTGGTGCAATCCGGGTGAGCCAAAACGGGTTCGGATGAAAAAAGTAGCTTTAAACGTTCAAAAGCTTGCTGGCACTGGGGAGACCATTGCAGACGGGCTGAGGGGAGTGCGGCGCTAGCCCCCCTGTCCTTGGTACGCAACAGGGCAGTGAGGGGAAGCGCAACTTGGGCAAAGTTGGGAATGAAATTCCGGTAAAAGTTGGCAAACCCCAAAAACTGTTGAAGTTGGCGGCGGGTAGTGGGGGTTTCCCAGTCCCGCACCGCCTGGACCTTGGCGGGGTCCATTTCCAACCCTTGGTGGGAAATCACATACCCCAGAAATGTAATAGGTTGGTGGAATTCACACTTGGACACCTTAGCATACAGTTTGTGCTCCCGCAGCCGCTGGAGCACTTCTCGCACTAGGCGCACATGTTCTTCCATGGTCTCAGAGTAAATAAGAATGTCATCGAGAAATACCACCACCCCCCGAAACAGTAAATCATGCAAAACTTCATTAATTAATTGCATAAAGACACTCGGAGCCCCCGAAAGTCCGAACGGCATGACCAGGTACTCAAACATCCCAAAACAGCTGGAAAAGGCCGTTTTGGGTTCGTCTCCTTCTTTGATGCGAATGCGGTGGTAGGCTTCTACCAAGTCCAGTTTGGTGAAGATTCGGCCCTCCTTTAATTGTGCTAGAAGGTCAGGAATAAGAGGGAGGGGGTAAGCATTAGACTGGGTGACTGCGTTCAGTCTGCGAAAGTCAATACACAGTCTTAAATCTCCCGTCTTTTTCTTTACAAAGAAAGCTGGGGCTGAATAAGGAGCCTTGGAGGGGCGTATGAAACCCCTCGCCAGATTGACATCCAGATAGTCTCGCAATACAGTCTTTTCACTAGGGCTCATGGGGTAAACCTTTCCCTTAGACAGTTTGCCTTCCCCTACAATCTCGATGGCACAGTCCGTTTCTCTGTGGGGAGGCAGTTCGTCGCACTCTCTAACATCGAAAACATCAGTAAACTGCGAGTACTCAGAGGGTAATTGAGGAGAGACTGGGGCGGGGGACCCTACCAGTGCGGCGGCTGGAGTTCTGAGTACCCGTTCCTTGTCATGCAACCCACAGGGGTTTTCGGGGAAGGAAAGCACCCGTTTAACCCAATCAATGGAGGGATTGTGTCCCCTCAACCAGTTCATCCCTAACACCACAGGGGTTACAATAGGGGCGATGGTGAAATACAACCGTTCCCAATGTTCCCCCACGGACATAATCACGGCTGCAGTTCTGTGGGTCACAGGGCCCCGTTTAAAGTCACTCCCGTCCATTTGGGAAAAACGGAGGGGTCCCGGAAGCCGCTTGCGCCGGACACCCAACTTCTTGGCAGTTTCCTCATTTATCATGGTACGGGCACACCCCGAGTCGACCAACGCGGGGACCTCTAACGGGGGACCCCCTTTGGGTAGGGACAGATGAACACGCACAAATACATTGTCCTCTTGGGCGCTTACCATCGGTGGAGCTCCTTGCACAACGATAGGGACGGTCTGCTGCGGAGCCCCCTCTACAGCAGACCGACGGCGTTTTTTGCCGGCTGTTCCCACTCTTCCTCCTCGCTGGAAGAGGGGGACGGGGTGGTGGCTTCCGGGGAGCC
Organism: Euleptes europaea; assembly: GCF_029931775.1. Lineage (NCBI taxonomy): Eukaryota > Metazoa > Chordata > Lepidosauria > Squamata > Sphaerodactylidae > Euleptes > Euleptes europaea. Next base: position 54,411 of record NW_026612602.1, on the reverse strand, counting down.
GTCCGAATCAAAGACGGTATTTGTAATCCGGGACCCCGATGGGACCGTAGAGTCGGATGCCCCATCCTGGGGGCGCGCGTGGAGAGCGGAGGGTGCGCCGGAGCGCCGGCTCAGTGGTCCACTTCTGCGGCGAGGCTGGCTGTCGGCGGCCGGTTTCGTCGGCTCGGCCTGGGTTTGGCGGGGGGGGGTCGGACGGCCTGAGCGAGAGGGGCATTGCGATGCAAAGTGACCCTTTCCCCCGCAGATCAGGCAGACGCCGGCCTCGAACCGCTTGCGGCGTTCCGCGGCCGAGAGACCCCCGCCACCCCCTTGCCGGAGTTCCCGGCCACGGTCACATCGGGGCCTGGGGTCTCGCCCAAGCCGTTGCTTGGACAAGTTCAGGAGTTGTTTGCGATTCTCGATGTCAGCAGCATGGCGAACCCAACCTTCCACATCCGGGGGGTTCCCTTGCATGAAGGCCCAATGTTGGAGGTCTGGGTTGAGACCCTCCCTGAAACATTGTACCAAGGTAGCTTCACTCCAGTTCAGAATTCGGCTAGCCAGTGACTGGAACTCACTTGCATACTGCGCCACCGACTTAGTCCCTTGGCGCAGTTGCATCAGGGAGGCTTTAGCCCGCTCACCCAGAGTCGGGTCCTCAAAACGGTTTCGGAGTGCTACCATGAACTCGTCCAGGGTTCGCAGCACCGGCGAGCGGAGTTCATACTGCAACACCATCCAGGCAGCCGCCTCCCCTTGCAGTAAGGAAGCCACGTACTGCACCCGGGACTCCTCAGAAACGAAGGTTCGGCCTTGTTCCCGCATAAAAATGTCTACTTGGACCATAAAAAAGGTCAACTGGTCTCCCGACCCGTCATACGTGACTTTCAGGTCCCGACGGGCCGGGGGGGCAGGGGTTGCGGGCGGAACTACCGGCGCCCCGTCTGGGGGAGCACCGGCTGGAGGTTGCAACTTCAGCGCATCTAGGGTCGTGGCCATCTCACCCATTACGCGTTGCATGATCTCCATCTGCTCCTGCATAGCCCGGCGGTCTTCCTGCCACTGCTTTCGTTCTTTTCTTCCCCTCCATGAGGGCCTCTTTGCGGGCCGGGTCCCCTTCGAGTCCCGTGCTGGGGAAGGCCAACCGGCGATCCTTCGCCGCAGTCCGCGAGAGCGACCAGCCCTTGGGAGAGTCCAGCCAATAAGTAAGCCCCCGGGGACGTCCGTCCCGATCTTGGTCGGGGGCGCGACCGTTCGGTTCCTTTGGCTTGGCTCCCTCCTCCTTCGGGTCCGGCTTCTCCGGCTCGTCCGGTTCCTTGGGGGCATCGGGGTTAGGGATGGTGTCCTCGTCGGCTGACATTCTGTCCAAAGCGGTACAGCTGCAGTCCGAGAGGCAAAGACTTGCAACTTAATGTGAGAGATCCCCCTCTCTGAGTTTGCTTCTCCAAATCAGTTGCTCAGACGTTGATACAGAAACAATAGATTTATTGAAGCCTTCAGGAGATGAGACAGGCACAGGTAGAAAGTTGCAAGTGAGGGGCTATACGGGTTTACAGAATATATTGACTCCAGGGCACTGGGGCACTGGGGTTCACACTTATTGTTATGGGAAGTTACAAGCTTGGCATAATACAAAACATCAGACGGATCCCAGGAAGTCTGGTGCGGCTATCACACTTCCAAGGCCGCACCGGCCTGAGGGAGTACTGGCAGGAAGAACAGCGGGGGGGAAGATACATGGGCCATCAGGCCTGGCGCCTGAGACCAGAAGGTGTGAACTGCTTTTACGAGTTCACTGATAACACCGCAGGTGATGGAAAGCAGAGACACAAAGACAGAGACCCTCACACCCTAACTTCTAACCCTAACTTTACCCCTAACCCTAACCCTAACCCCTAACCCTAACCCTAACCCTATCACTAACCCTAACCC
>NW_026612602.1:22500-25000 GCF_029931775.1 Euleptes europaea | reverse complement strand
CACTTGCAACTTTCTACCTGTGCCTGTCTCATCTCCTGAAGGCTTCAATAAATCTATTGTTTCTGTATCAACGTCTGAGCAACTGATTTGGAGAAGCAAACTCAGAGAGGGGGATCTCTCACATTAAGTTGCAAGTCCTTGCCTCTCGGACTGCAGCTGTACCGCTTTGGACAGAATGTCAGCCGACGAGGACACCACCCCTAACCCCGATGCCCCCGAGGAACCGGACGAGCCGGAGAAGCCGGACCCGAAGGAGGAGGGAGCCAAGCCAAAGAAACCGAAGGGTCGCGCCCCCGACCAAGATCGGGACGGACGTCCCCGGGGGCTTACTTATTGGCTGGACTCTCCCAAGGGCTGGTCGCTCTCGCGGACTGCGGCGAAGGATCGCCGGTTGGCCTTCCCCAGCACGGGACTCGAAGGGGACCCGGCCCGCAAAGAGGCCCTCATGGAGGAAGAACGAAAGCAGTGGCAGGAAGACCGCCGGGCTATGCAGGAGCAGATGGAGATCATGCAACGCGTAATGGGTGAGATGGCCACGACCCTAGATGCGCTGAAGTTGCAACCTCCAGCCGGTGCTCCCCCAGACGGGGCGCCGGTAGTTCCGCCCGCAACCCCTGCCCCCCCGGCCCGTCGGGACCTGAAAGTCACGTATGACGGGTCGGGAGACCAGTTGACCTTTTTTATGGTCCAAGTAGACATTTTTATGCGGGAACAAGGCCGAACCTTCGTTTCTGAGGAGTCCCGGGTGCAGTACGTGGCTTCCTTACTGCAAGGGGAGGCGGCTGCCTGGATGGTGTTGCAGTATGAACTCCGCTCGCCGGTGCTGCGAACCCTGGACGAGTTCATGGTAGCACTCCGAAACCGTTTTGAGGACCCGACTCTGGGTGAGCGGGCTAAAGCCTCCCTGATGCAACTGCGCCAAGGGACTAAGTCGGTGGCGCAGTATGCAAGTGAGTTCCAGTCACTGGCTAGCCGAATTCTGGACTGGAGTGAAGCTACCTTGGTACAATGTTTCAGGGAGGGTCTCAACCCAGACCTCCAACATTGGGCCTTCATGCAAGGGAACCCCCCGGATGTGGAAGGTTGGGTTCGCCATGCTGCTGACATCGAGAATCGCAAACAACTCCTGAACTTGTCCAAGCAACGGCTTGGGCGAGACCCCAGGCCCCGAGGTGACCGTGGCCGGGAACTCCGGCAAGGGGGTGGCGGGGGTCTCTCGGCCGCGGAACGCCGCAAGCGGTTCGAGGCCGGCGTCTGCCTGATCTGCGGGGGAAAGGGTCACTTTGCATCGCAATGCCCCTCTCGCTCAGGCCGTCCGACCCCCCCCCGCCAAACCCAGGCCGAGCCGACGAAACCGGCCGCCGACAGCCAGCCTCGCCGCAGAAGTGGACCACTGAGCCGGCGCTCCGGCGCACCCTCCGCTCTCCACGCGCGCCCCCAGGATGGGGCATCCGACTCTACGGTCCCATCGGGGTCCCGGATTACAAATACCGTCTTTGATTCGGACGGCTCCCCGGAAGCCACCACCCCGTCCCCCTCTTCCAGCGAGGAGGAAGAGTGGGAACAGCCGGCAAAAAACGCCGTCGGTCTGCTGTAGAGGGGGCTCCGCAGCAGACCGTCCCTATCGTTGTGCAAGGAGCTCCACCGATGGTAAGCGCCCAAGAGGACAATGTATTTGTGCGTGTTCATCTGTCCCTACCCAAAGGGGGTCCCCCGTTAGAGGTCCCCGCGTTGGTCGACTCGGGGTGTGCCCGCACCATGATAAATGAGGAAACTGCCAAGAAGTTGGGTGTCCGGCGCAAGCGGCTTCCGGGACCCCTCCGTTTTTCCCAAATGGACGGGAGTGACTTTAAACGGGGCCCTGTGACCCACAGAACTGCAGCCGTGATTATGTCCGTGGGGGAACATTGGGAACGGTTGTATTTCACCATCGCCCCTATTGTAACCCCTGTGGTGTTAGGGATGAACTGGTTAAGGGGACACAATCCCTCCATTGATTGGGTTAAACGGGTGCTTTCCTTCCCCGAAAACCCCTGTGGGTTGCATGACAAGGAACGGGTACTCAGAACTCCAGCCGCCGCACTGGTAGGGTCCCCCGCCCCAGTCTCTCCTCAATTACCCTCTGAGTACTCGCAGTTTACTGATGTTTTCGATGTTAGAGAGTGCGACGAACTGCCTCCCCACAGAGAAACGGACTGTGCCATCGAGATTGTAGGGGAAGGCAAACTGTCTAAGGGAAAGGTTTACCCCATGAGCCCTAGTGAAAAGACTGTATTGCGAGACTATCTGGATGTCAATCTGGCGAGGGGTTTCATACGCCCCTCCAAGGCTCCTTATTCAGCCCCAGCTTTCTTTGTAAAGAAAAAGACGGGAGATTTAAGACTGTGCATTGACTTTCGCAGACTGAACGCAGTCACCCAGTCTAATGCTTACCCCCTCCCTCTTATTCCTGACCTTCTAGCACAATTAAAGGAGGGCCGAATCTTCACCAAACTGGACT
>NW_026612602.1:7500-17500 GCF_029931775.1 Euleptes europaea | reverse complement strand
ATATTCTGTAAACCCGTATAGCCCCTCACTTGCAACTTTCTACCTGTGCCTGTCTCATCTCCTGAAGGCTTCAATAAATCGATTGTTTCTGTATCAACGTCTGAGCAACTGATTTGGAGAAGCAAACTCAGAGAGGGGGATCTCTCACATTAAGTTGCAAGTCCTTGCCTCTCGGACTGCAGCTGTACCGCTTTGGACAGAATGTCAGCCGACGAGGACACCACCCCTAACCCCGATGCCCCCAAGGAACCGGACGAGCCGGAGAAGCCGGACCCTAAAGAGGAGGGAGCCAAGCCAAAGAAACCGAAGGGTCGCGCCCCCGACCAAGATCGGGACGGACGTCCCCGGGGGCTCACTTATTGGCTGGACTCTCCCAAGGGCTGGTCGCTCTCGCGGACTGCGGCGAAGGATCGCCGGTTGGCCTTCCCCAGCACGGGACTCGAAGGGGACCCGGCCCGCAAAGAGGCCCTCATGGAGGAAGAACGAAAACAGTGGCAGGAAGACCGCCGGGCTATGCAGGAGCAGATGGAGATCATGCAACGCGTAATGGGTGAGATGGCCACGACCCTAGATGCGCTGAAATTGCAACCTCCAGCCGGTGCTCCCCCAGACGGGGCGCCAGTAGTTCCGCCCGCAACCCCTGCCCCCCCGGCCCGTCGGGACCTGAAAGTCACGTATGACGGGTCGGGAGACCAGTTGACCTTTTTTATGGTCCAAGTAGACATTTTTATGCGGGAACAAGGCCGAACCTTCGTTTCTGAGGAGTCCCGGGTGCAGTACGTGGCTTCCTTACTGCAAGGGGAGGCGGCTGCCTGGATGGTGTTGCAGTATGAACTCCGCTCGCCGGTGCTGCGAACCCTGGACGAGTTCATGGTAGCACTCCGAAACCGTTTTGAGGACCCGACTCTAGGTGAGCGGGCTAAAGCCTCCCTGATGCAACTGCGCCAAGGGACTAAGTCGGTGGCGCAGTATGCAAGTGAGTTCCAGTCACTGGCTAGCCGAATTCTGGACTGGAGTGAGGCTACCTTGGTACAATGTTTCAGGGAGGGTCTCAACCCAGACCTCCAACATTGGGCCTTCATGCAAGGGAACCCCCCGGATGTGGAAGGTTGGGTTCGCCATGCTGCTGACATCGAGAATCGCAAACAACTCCTGAACTTGTCCAAGCAACGGATTGGGCGAGACCCCAGGCCCCGGGGTGACCGTGGCCGGGAACTCCGGCAAGGGGGTGGCGGGGTCCTCTCGGCCGCGGAACGCCGCAAGCGGTTCGAGGCCGGCGTCTGCCTGATCTGCGGGGGAAAGGGTCACTTTGCATCGCAATGCCCCTCTCGCTCAGGCCGTCCGACCCCTCCCCGCCAAACCCAGGCCGAGCCGACGAAACCGGCCGCCGACAGCCCAGCCTCGCCGCAGAAGTGGACCACTGAGCCGGCGCTCCGGCGCACCCTCCGCTCTCCACGCACGTCCCCAAGATGGGGCATCCGACTCTACGGTCCCATCGGGGTCCCGGATTACAAATACCGGCTTTGATTCGGACGGCTCCCCGGAGGCCACTACCCCGTCCCCCTCTTCCAGCGAGGAGGAAGAGTGGGAACAGCCGGCAAAAAACGCCGTCGGTCTGCTGTAGAGGGGGCTCCGCAGCAGACCGTCCCTATCGTTGTGCAAGGAGCTCCACCGATGGTAAGCGCCCAAGAGGACAATGTATTTGTGCGTGTCCATCTGTCCCTACCCAAAGGGGGTCCCCCGTTAGAGGTCCCCGCGTTGGTCGACTCGGGGTGTGCCCGCACCATGATAAATGAGGAAACTGCCAAGAAGTTGGGTGTCCGGCGCAAGCGGCTTCCGGGACCCCTCCGTTTTTCCCAAATGGACGGGAGTGACTTTAAACGGGGCCCGGTGACCCACAGAACTGCAGCCGTGATTATGTCCGTGGGGGAACATTGGGAACGGTTGTATTTCACTATCGCCCCTATTGTAACCCCTGTGGTGTTAGGGATGAACTGGTTAAGGGGGCACAATCCCTCCATTGATTGGGTTAAACGGGTGCTTTCCTTCCCCGAAAACCCCTGTGGGTTGCATGACAAGGAACGGGTACTCAGGACTCCAGCCGCCGCACTGGTAGGGTCCCCCGCCCCAGTCTCTCCTCAATTACCCTCTGAGTACTCGCAATTTACTGATGTTTTTGATGTTAGAGAGTGCGACGAACTGCCTCCCCACAGAGAAACGGACTGTGCCATCGAGATTGTAGGGGAAGGCAAACTGTCTAAGGGAAAGGTTTACCCCATGAGCCCTAGTGAAAAGACAGTGTTGCGAGAGTATCTGGATGTCAATCTGGCGAGGGGTTTCATACGCCCCTCCAAGGCTCCTTATTCAGCCCCAGCTTTCTTTGTAAAGAAAAAGACGGGAGATTTAAGACTGTGTATTGACTTTCGCAGACTGAACGCAGTCACCCAGTCTAATGCTTACCCCCTCCCTCTTATTCCTGACCTTCTAGCACAATTAAAGGAGGGCCGAATCTTCACCAAACTGGACTTGGTAGAAGCCTACCACCGCATTCGCATCAAAGAAGGAGATGAACCCAAAACGGCCTTTTCCAGTTGTTTTGGGATGTTTGAGTACCTAGTCATGCCGTTCGGACTTTCGGGGGCTCCGAGTGTCTTTATGCAATTAATTAATGAGGTTTTGCATGATTTACTGTTTCGGGGGGTGGTGGTATTTCTCGATGACATCCTTATTTACTCTGAAACCATGGAAGACCATGTGCGCCTAGTGCGAGAGGTGCTCCAGCGGCTGCGGGAGCACAAACTGTATGCTAAGGTGTCCAAATGTGAATTCCACCAACCCTCCATTACATTTCTGGGGTATGTGATCTCCCACCAAGGGTTGGAAATGGACCCCGCCAAGGTCCAGGCAGTGCGGGACTGGGAGCCCCCCACTACCCGCCGCCAACTTCAGCAGTTTTTGGGGTTTGCCAATTTTTACCGGAACTTCATTCCTAACTTTGCCCAAGTTGCGCTTCCCCTCACTGCCCTGTTGCGTACCAAGGACAAGGGGGCTAGCGCCGCGCTTCCCTCAGCCCGTTTGCAATGGTCCCCCCAGTGCCAGCTAGCTTTTGAACGTTTGAAGCTACTTTTTTCATCCGAACCCGTTTTGGCTCACCCAGATTGCACCAAGCCTTTTGTGGTACAAGTGGATGCCTCGGATGTAGCCATGGGCGGGGCCCTATTGCAGAGGGATGAGGGGGGACGGTTGAGACCATGCGCCTACTTCTCCAAGAAGTTTTCCCAGTCTGAAATCAACTGGGCCATTTGGGAGAAGGAGGCAGCAGCGGTCAAACATGCCCTTACCATATGGCGACACTTCTTGGAAGGGGCCGAACTGCCATTCGAAGTGTGTACCGATCACAAGAATCTTGAGGCCCTCAAGGGGGCTAGAAAACTCAATGCCAAACAGGTTCGGTGGGCCCAATTTTTCGCTAAGTTCCGGTTCACTCTCAGACATGTCCCTGGCAAAGAAAATGCCCTAGCCGACGCTTTGTCACGACTTCCCCAGTATCGCAACGATTTCGATCGCCCAGTCGACTCCCTGTTCACTCCCGAGCAGCGAGGGGAAGTTCCTAGCTTAGCCGTCACCACCCGGTCCCAAGCCCGACCACCGGAGACCCCCCCTACACTCAAAGGCATCCCGGAAGCCTTCCAACAGCGACTCCGGGACGCCTCCTTGCAGGAGGAGGAGCATCATCTCCTCCCCACTGGTCTGGAACGTACCAACACTTGGTGGGTGCAAGGGGGGAAACTGTACGTCCCCTCCTCTCTTCGCAAGGAAGTATTGGGACTTGTACATGGTGCCAGGCTAGCGGGTCATTTTGGTTTCATAAAAACGCTTCACCTGGTTCGAAGACAATTCTGGTGGCCCGGTATGAGATCTGATGTAGAGTTGTATGTGCGCAGCTGCCCCACCTGCGCCACAGCCAAGAAACGGATGGGAAAACCCCCAGGGCTTCTCAAACCGCTTGAGAGCCCCTCCCGTCCCTGGGAAGTCATCGCCATGGATTTTATCACCGACCTACCTCCGAGTCGGGGAAAAACGGTTCTTTGGGTTATCACAGACCTCTTTTCCAAACAGGTTCACTTCGTTCCATGTGCAGGCCTTCCTTCAGCCCAGGGCTTAGCTAAACTGTTCATCACACACGTCCTCAGGCTACACTCGATCCCGAGGAAGGTCCTCTCCGACCGGGGGGTCCAGTTTGTTGCCAAATTCTGGCGGGCCTTCCTAAAGTTAATGGGAGTGGAAGAGCAGGGCCTTTCTTCCGCCTATCACCCCCAAACGGATGGTCAAACAGAACGAGTAAATGCGGTGGTAGAATGTTATTTGCGTTGCTATGTAAATTTCCACCAGGACGACTGGGTCGACCTGCTGCCATTTGCCGAATATGCGTATAACAATGCGCCTCATTCCTCTACCGGCTTTAGTCCCTTCCAAGTTATATACGGGACGGATTTCGGCCCTTTCGGTTCTGCCCCCGTCTCGCCAGAGCTCCAGTCTACCCCTGACCTTCAGGAGTGGATTCAGGTGGTTAAATCCACCTGGCCATGGTTGCTCAAAAATCTGGAAAGGGCAAAAAGCAAGTACAAGGAACAAGCAGACAAACACCGGTCTCCGGGATGGGAACTCAAGGTGGGGGAGCAAGTCTATCTGTCCACCAAAAACCTCCGCTCTCTTCGCCCCTGCAAAAAACTGAGCGACCGTTATGTGGGACCTTTCCCCATTACCAGAGTAATCAACGAGGTTACTGTGGAACTGGACCTCCCAAAAACTCTGAAAGGAGTCCATCCAGTCTTTCATATAAGCCTCCTCAAACCCTATGTGGCAGCCCCCCAGTTCCACCCCCCTCCCGCACACGAGATTCCTACCGTAGTAGGAGGGGACACCCATTTGGAAATATCCAAGGTTTTAGACTCCAAATGGAAGAAAGGGAAACTGTTTTACTTTGTTCGCTGGAAAAACCTTGGCTCCGCTCATGACGAATGGGTGGCCGCACCCCACATGGCGGCTCCTCGCTTAGTCCGGGAATTCCACCTTGCTTATCCCGATAAGCCTCGTCCTCTCGGGGACCCCGGGGGGGGGCCTTAAGGGGGGCAGAATGTGAGGGTCTCTGTCTTTGTGTCTCTGCTTTCCATCACCTGCTGTGTTATCAGTGAACTCGTAAAAGCAGTTCACACCTTCTGGTCTCAGGCGCCAGGCCTGATGGCCCATGTATCTTCCCCCCCCCCGCTGTTCTTCCTGCCAGTACTCCCTCAGGCCGATGCGGCCTTGGAAGTGTGATAGCCGCCCAGACTTCCTGGGATCTGTCTGATGTTTTGTATTATGCCAAGCTTGTAACTTCCCATAACAATAAGTGTGAACCCCAGTGCCCCAGTGCCCTGGAGTCAATATATTCTGTAAACCCGTATAGCCCCTCACTTGCAACTTTCTACCTGTGCCTGTCTCATCTCCTGAAGGCTTCAATAAATCGATTGTTTCTGTATCAACGTCTGAGCAACTGATTTGGAGAAGCAAACTCAGAGAGGGGGATCTCTCACAGAGCCTCTCATAGCTGTCATTTTACTCGTTTGCACTGTATGCCTATTTGACCAGTAAAAGCCATCTGTTTGGACTCTATATGACTTTGTGGTGATTTCTGGTTCTGTGGGCCAAGGGCTGACATTATGACAGCTAACTACTAGCCAGGCTGGAGCCCAGGGGGGTTCGCCTGCCACTTGGATGGGAGCTGTGCAGCTCTCCAGGTGATCTACACCCTGGAGCCCTTCTCTGAGGATCCTACTCTGTTACAAGACTTAATTGCTGAACTTTTCCGGACGACCCAAGAGGTTTGCCGCTTGAGGGGACTGGTACAGGAACAGTGGCAATCTCTTAAAGGACGTCTCTGGATGTTAACGTCGGAGGATACTGATGCTCGTCTAGATCTTCAGGACTTGGATCAATTACTGGACGATGCCCGATTGGCGACTGAGGATTTACAAATATTAACTGGACTTTTGGATAATCTTATTTCTCGAGAAACTCTTTCTACCATGGCGGGAGCCCCGCCGGAGGGTTTTTCCCTGATCCCGGATGCTGCCAGCTGTCAGGCTGAGGCCAAGCGAGTCGCTATTAGCACCGCTCTTCTCCTTGTGGAATGTACAAAGGACACCCCGGTAGCCACCTTGGCTCAAGTTTTGACCTCGACTTTTGGAGCAGAGGCACCCGCACTGGCGGTTCGAGTACAACCTCTGCTGTGCGGGGAACCCGACCCCCTACTCGCACTCCTGGAAACAGAACTTTTGCCGCGCATTACGGCAGAGACTGCCCTAAGACTTGAGAACGCCAAAGTTCTTGCGGATCAGCAAGCCGCCGAAGCGGCTAAGGTCGCAAGAGAGAGAGAGGCTGCAGAAGCAGCCAGGGCGGCTGCAGCAAGGATTAGGAATCTGGCGAACATGGACACGCGCCCCAAGGACAATGTACTAGGGCTATCGGGTCTGTCTTATTCCCCGGCGTTTGTCCCGTCGCGCGCGACCCAACGCGCACGCCGTTTGGCTGACCGACGTCGAGACTCAGGAGAGTCTGAAGACGAGGATTTATATGGGGATAGCTCTCAATGGGCCACAAGCTTCCGGACCAGTAAGCCTCATCTTACTGGTGGCCCAAGTGAGGAGGTTCATCTCTTACGAGCCCAGAATCGGGAGCTCTCCGACCGTGTTGATCAACTCCAGGAAGTAATGGAACTTATGCTTCAAGAGAACAGGCAATTACAACAAACCCTGATAGCTCAGAGACAGCCCATTCCGATACCGGGTCAGGGGGTACCCGTACAGCCACCCGCTAATGTGCCTGCCCCACCCTTGCCTCCTGGAGCTCCCGTTGCTCCTCCGCCCGGACCACCCGTGCAACCACCCGCTAATGTGCCTGCTCCACCCTTGCCTCCTGGAGCTCCTGTTGCTCCTCCGCCCGGACCACCCGTGCAACCGGGTCAACCTGCGCCCGGCCCTTGGAAGCAACTCAAATTGAGGACTACGTATGATGGATCTCTCGAGACTTTGCCTTGTTTCTTGCATCAAGTGGACAGTTATATGCGAGAACAAGGACAACTTTTCCCCACGGAAGACAGCCGGGTGCGTTACGTAGCTTCCCTTCTGACAGGGTAAAGCGGCTGGACTGGATGGTCCTCCAGTTTGACACCCGCTCTCGTGCTATTCGTTCCCTCAACAACTTCATGACTGCCCTGAGAAGGAGTTGTTGAGGACCCCTTCCTGGGGGAAAGAGCCAAAACGGAACTCTTACAATTAAAACAAGGCTCTGCTACAGTTCGAGAATTTGCCGATGAATTTCAACGACTGGCAAGTAAAATTGTAGGTTGGCCCGAGACCACCCTGATCCATCATTTCAGGGAAGCCTTGCATCCTGACATTCTGAACTGGTCTTACATGCGAGGCGATCCCGATACCCTCGAAGACTGGATCCTATTAGCCGAGGAGTGGAAAGCCGCCGACGCTTTATTTTCTCTCGTCCGTCAAAAGCACAAGGAAAAAGGCACCCAAAAGCCTCAACCCAAGGCACCACTGCTCGTCCCACGAAATCCCCCACGTCCGCCCCAGGAACGTGAAGCCCGATTTCAGAGGGGTGCCTCTGTCTTACTTGCGGAGAAAATGGGCCACTTTGCAGCCGTTTGCCCACGCCGCCAGGAATTATTTCGTCCCAGCACGACAACCCGCGCCCGAGGTCGTCCACCACGCAGAGGCACCGCGGCACCCGCAGCGCAGCTCCGGGAAGACCCACACCCTCTGCACACCATGCCGGGGACCCAGCCTCCCTGCCTACTACCAACGACCCCGCCGGGTCTCGGATTACAAGTGCCCCATTGGGGGGATGACTTTCCCTCTTCGGATGAGGAAAATCCTTGGATTTCTCCAGCCTTAAACCTGGAATCTCCCCTCGACTTGTCAAAAACGGCTCCGGTCTGTGGTGAATGGAGCGTCTCCACAGACCTCTCAGGATCTTCCTATCAAACCGAATGCTCCTACCAAAATCAAAGAAGTGGACTCCACCGTCTACGTGGATGCAGTTTTACAGCAACTTAACGGTGGCCCACAAATCCCCGTCAAAGCACTAATTGACTCCGGTTGCTGTCGCACTCTCATAAGCGAAACCACTTTTGCTGCACTCAGAGCCGACTCTGAGGCTTTACCCGCCCCCGTCCAATTTGCCCAAATGGACGGAAGCCATTTCCAGGGGGGCCCAGTTGATCACCGCACCATAGGGGTGGCAATGGAATTGGTTCCCACTGGGAACAAATAGACTTCACTATAGCCCCTATCCGATTTGAAGTGGTCTTGGGAATTAACTGGATTAAAGGACATAGTCCCAGTATTGATTGGGAAACAAACACTATCTCCTTCGCTAGTCCCACCTGCGACCAGCATCGCAAAACTTTGCTCTGCTATATCCGCCGTTCCAGCATTAACCTCTACCGCCCCAGCACCACCGGCTCTACCCGCTGTATACCGGGACTTTGAAGATGTCTTCGACCTTAGGGAATGTGATGCCTTACCCCCCCACCGGGCCTCAGACTGTGCGATTGAAGTGGTAAAGGACTGCACATTAACCAAGAGTAAGATTTACCCTATGAGCGCTTCCGAGCGCACTGTCCTCCGGGACTTTTTGGACAAAAACCTCGCCAGAGGGTTCATTCGCCCTTTCGAATGCCCAAACTCGGCCCCCGCGTTTTTCGTCCGGAAAAAAGAGGGCGACCTTCGCCTGTGCATTGACTTCAGAAAGCTCAATGCGGGTTACCCAGACCAACGCCTATCCTATCCCATTAATATCCGATATTTTGGGGACAATTACAGGAAGGCCGTGTGTTCTCTAAATTAGACTTGGTGGAAGCTTACTACCGAGTCCGTATCCGCGAAGGGGATGAGCACCTCACTGCCTTCTCTAGCTGTTTCGGAATGTATGAAATTCCTTGTGATGCCGTTCGGATTAAAAGGGGCCCGGGGGTCTTCATGCAACTCATCAATGAAATCCTACATGACCTTCTATATCGTGGGGTGGTGGTCTACTTAGATGACATTCTCATTTATTCGAAAACTATGGACGAGCATGTGGCTCTGGGTCAGGGAAGTTCTGCAACGCCTGCGTAACCATCAACTTTTCGCAAAATTAGCTAAGTGCGAATTTCACCAAAGCAAACTCACGTTTTGGGATACATCATCTCCCACCAAGGTCTTCGCATGGACCCCGCCAAAGTCCAAGCCGTCCTCGATTGACTCCCCCACCAACCGGAAGCAAGTACAGCAATTTCTGGATTTTGCAAACTTCTATCGAGGATTCATCCCTAACTTCGCCCAGGTAGCTCTACCCATTACGGACCTACTGAAAACTAAGGGAAAAGTAAGCTCGGCTGCCTTGCCCTCCGCAAAAATCCTATGGACTGAGCAATGCCAAGCCGCCTTTCTGGCCCTCAACGCCTCTTCACTTCGGAGCCGGTGCTACAGCACCCAGACCCAAATCAAATGTTCATTGTGCAAGTCGATGCTTCCGATGTAGCCATGGGAGGGGCTCTCCTCCAGCAAGGACCGGATGGTCTTCTTCACCCTTGCGCTTACTTTTCAAAAAAATTTGCGCACTCTCAATTAAACTGGCCCATCTGGGAGAAAGAGGCCTCAGCAGTTCATCATGCACTGACTCTATGGCGACAATTCTTGGAAGGGTCTAAAGTCCCCTTTGAGGTTTGGACCGATCACAAAAATCTAGCTGCCCTCACGGGGTCCCATAAGCTATCGGCGAAACAACAACGGTGGGCGGAGTTCTTTGCGCAGTTCCGTTTCACCCTGAAGCACGTCTCCTGGGAAGCAGAACGTTCTTGCGGATGCCCTCTCCCGTTTACCACAATATCCGGTAAAACTCGAAAGACCCACCAACTCTCTGTTCACCCCTATGCAACGTGGGGCTCTACCTATGCTAGCTG
>NW_026612601.1:52500-72735 GCF_029931775.1 Euleptes europaea | reverse complement strand
TTTGCTAACCTTAACTCTAACCCTAACCCAACCGTACCCCTAACCGTAACCCTAACCAAAACCTAACTGTAACCCTAACCCTATCCCTAAACCCAACCCAAACCCCAACCCCTACCCCAAAACTAACCCTAACCCTAACCCTAACCTTAACGCTAACACTAAAGTTAACGCTAATCTAACACTAACCCAACCCTAACCCCAACCCTAACCAAACTCCAACCCCAACCCCAACCCCAACCCCAACCCTAACGCTAACCCTAACCCTAACTCTAACATTAACCCTAACCCTAACCCTAACCCTAACCCTAACCCTAACGATAACCCTAACCCAACCCTAACCGAAACCGAAACCCAAACCCAAACCCAAACCCAAACCCAAACCCAAACCCAAACCCAAACCAAATCCTTACCCTTACCATTACCCTAACCCTATCCCTATCCTTAACGCTAACGCTAACCCTAAAACAACCCTAACCCAACACTAACTAATACCCAAACCCTAAACCTAACCCTAACCCCAACCCCAAACCCAACCCCAACCCTAACCCTAACCCTAACCCTAACCCTAACCCTAACCCTAACCCTAACCCTAACCCTAACCCTAACCCTAACCCTAATCCTAACGCGAACCCGAACCCGAACCTGAACCCGAACCCGAACCCTTACAAAACCCTAACCCAAACCAAACCCTTACCCTTACCCGAAACCTAACCCTAACCCTAAACCCAACCCCAAACCAAACCCCAAAACTAACACTAAAACTAGCCCAACACTAACCATAACCCAAACCTAACCCTTACCTTTACTCTAACCCTAACCCTAACCCTAACCCTAACCCTTATAAAACCCTAGCCCTAACCCAAACCAAACCCTTACACTTACCCGAAACCTAACCCTAACCCTAAACCCAACCCCAAACCCAACCCCACCCCGAAAACTAACACTAAAACTAACCCAACACTAACCATAACCCAAACCTTACCCTTACCTTTACTCTAACCCTAACCCTAACCCTAACCCTAACCCTAACCTTAACCCTTACCCTAACCTTAACGCTAACGCTAACCCTAACGATAACGATAACGATAAAGATAACGATAACCCTAAACAAACCCTAACCCTAAAACTAACCCTAACCCTAACCCTAACCCTAACCCAAACCCAAACCCAAACCCAAACCCAAACCAAACCCTTACCGTTACACTTACCCTTACCCTAACCCTAACCCTAACCCTCACCCTAACACTAACCCTAACACTAACCCTAACCCTATCCTTAACGCTAACGCTAACCCTAAAACAACCCTAACCCAACCCTAACTAATACCCAAACCCTAACCCTAACCCTAACCCTAACCCCAACCCCAACCCCAACCCCAACCCTAACCCTAACCCTAACCCTAATCCTAACCCTAACCCTAACCCTAACCCGAACCCGAATCAGAACCAGAACCCGAACCCTTACAAAACCCTAACCCTAACCCAAACCAAACCCTTACCCTTACCCTTACCCGAAACCTAACCCTAACCCTAAACCCAACCCCAAACCCAACCCCAAAACTAACACTAAAACTAGCCCAAATTTAACCATAACCCAAACCTAACCCTTACCTTTACTCTAACCCTAACCCTAACCCTAACCCTAACCCTAACCTTAACCCTAACCCTAACCTTAACGCTAACGCTAACGATAACGATAAAGATAAGGATAACCCTAAACAAACCCTAACCCTAACCCTAACTCTAACCCTAACCCAACCCTAACCTTAACCGTAACCCTAAACCAAACCTAACCGTAACCCTAGAACTAACCCAAACCCCAACTAAAACCCTCACCTCAACCACAACACAACCCTAACACCAATTCCATCCCTAACCCTAACCCTATTGCTAACCTTAACTCTAACCCTAACCCAACCGTACCCCTAACCGTAACCCTAACCAAAACCTAACTGTAACCCTAACCCTATCCCTAAACCCAACCCAAACCCCAACCCCTACCCCAAAACTAACCCTAACCCTAACCCTAACCTTAACGCTAACACTAAAGTTAACGCTAATCTAACACTAACCCAACCCTAACCCCAACCCTAACCAAACTCCAACCCCAACCCCAACCCCAACCCCAACCCTAACGCTAACCCTAACCCTAACTCTAACATTAACACTAACCCTAACCCTAACCCTAACCCTAACGATAACCCTAACCCAACCCTAACCGAAACCGAAACCGAAACCGAAACCGAAACCCAAACCCAAACCCAAACCCAAACCCAAACCCAAACCAAACCCTTACCCTTACCATTACCCTAACCCTATCCCTATCCTTAACGCTAACGCTAACCCTAAAACAACCCTAACCCAACACTAACTAATACCCAAACCCTAAACCTAATCCTAACCCCAACCCCAAACCCAACCCCAACCCTAACCCTAACCCTAACCCTAACCCTAACCCTAATCCTAATCCTAACCCTAACCCTAACCCTAACCCTAACCCTAACCCTAACCCTAACCCTAACCTTAAACCTAACCCTAATCCTAAACCGAACCCGAACCTGAACCCGAACCCGAACCCTTACAAAACCCTAACCCAAACCAAACCCTTACCCTTACCCGAAACCTAACCCTAACCCTAAACCCAACCCCAAACCCAACCCCAAAACTAACACTAAAACTAGCCCAACACTAACCATAACCCAAACCTAACCCTTACCTTTACTCTAACCCTAACCCTAACCCTAACCCTAACTCTAATCCTAACCTTAACCCTAACCCTAACCCTAACCTTAACGCTAACGCTAACGCTAACGATAACGATTACAATAAAGATAAGGATAACCCTAAACAAACCCTAACCCTAACCCTAACTGTAACCCTAACTGTAACCCTAACCCTTACCCTTATAAAACCCTAACCCTAACCCAAACCAAACCCTTACACTTACCCGAAACCTAACCCTAACCCTAAACCGAAACCCAAACCCAACCCTAACCCCAAAACTAACACTAAAACTAACCCAACACTAACCATAACCCAAACCCTAACCCTTACCTTTACTCTAACCCTAACCCTAACCCTAACCCTAACCTTAACCCTTACCCTACCCTTAACGCTAACGCTAACGCTAAAGCTAACGATAAAGATAACGAAAACCCTAAACAAACCTTAACCTTAAAACTAACCCTAACCCTAACCCTAACCCTAACCCAAACCCAAACCCAAACCCAAACCCAAACCCAAACCCAAACCCAAACCCAAACCAAACCCTTACCCATACACTTACCCTTACCCTAACCCTAACCCTAACCCTAACCCTAACCCTAACACTAACCCTAACACTAACCCTAACCCTATCCTTAACGCTAACGCTAACCCTAAAACAACCCTAACCCAACCCTAACTAATACCCAAACCCTAACCCTAACCCTAACCCCAACCCCAACCCCAACCCCAACCCTAACCCTAACCCTAACCCTAATCCTAACCCTAACCCGAACCCGAACCCTTACAAAACCCTAACCCAAACCAAACCCTTACCCTTACCGGAACCTAACCCTAACCCTAAACCCAGCCCCAAACCCAACCCCAAAACTAACACTAAAACTAGCCAAACACTAACCATAACCAAAACCTAACCCTTACCTTTACTCTAACCCTAACCCTAACCCTAACCTTAACCCTAACCCGAACCTTAACGCTAACGCTAACGTTAACGATAACGATTACGATAAAGATAAGGATAACCCTAAACAAACCCTAACGCTAACCCTAACTGTAACCCTAACCCAACCCTAACCTTAACCGTAACCCTAACCCTAACCTTAACCCTAACCCGAACCTTAACGCTAACGCTAACGCTAACGATAACAATTACGATAAAGATAAGGATAACCCTAAACAAACCCTAACCCTAACCCTAACTGTAACCCTAACCCAACCCTAACCTTAACCGTAACCCTAAACCAAACCTAACCGTAACCCGAGCCCTAACCCAAACCCCAACTAAAACCCTCACCTCAACCACAACACAACCCTAACCCCAATTGCATCCCTAACCCTAACCCTATCCCTAACCTTATCTCTAACCCTAACCCAACCGTACCCCTAACCGTAACCCTAACCAAAACCTAACTGTAACCCTAACCCTATCCCTAAACTCCAACCCCAACCCCAACCCCAACGCTAACCCTAACCCTAACCCTAACCCTTACCCTAACCCTAACCTTAACCCTAACCCTAACCCTAACCCAAACCCGAACTCTAACGATAACCCTAACCCAAACCTAACCGAAACCGAAACCGAAACCGAAACCCAAACCCAAACCCAAACCCAAACCCAAACCCAAACCAAACCCTTACCAGAACCCGAACCCTTACAAAACCCTAACCCTAACCCAAACCAAACCCTTACCCTTACCCTTACCCGAAACCTAACCCTAACCCTAAACCCAACCCCAAACCCAACCCCAAAACTAACACTAAAACTAGCCCAAATTTAACCATAACCCAAACCTAACCCTTACCTTTACTCTAACCCTAACCCTAACCCTAACCCTAACCCTAACCCTAACCCTAACCCTAACCCTAACGCTAACCCTAAAACAACCCTAACCCAACCCTAAAAAATACCCAAACCCTAACCCTAACACTAACCCCAACCCCAACCCCAAAACCAACCCCAACCCCAAAACTAAAACTAACACTAACCCAACACTAACCCTAACCCAAACCTAACCCTTACCTTTACTCTAACCCTAACCCTAAACCTAACCCTAACCCTAACCTTAACCCTAACCTTAACGCTAATGCTAACGCTAACGCTAACGCTAACGCTAATGAAAACCCTAAACAAACCCAGACCCTAACCCTAACTCTAACCCTAACCCAACCCTAACCTTAACCGTAACACTAAACTATACCTAACCGTAACCCTAGCCCTAACCCAAAACCCAACTCAAACCATCACCCCAACCACAACACAACCCTAACCCCAATTCCATCCCTTACCCTAACCCTAAACCTATCCCTAACTCTAACCCTAACCCAACCCTAACCCTAACAGTAACCCTAACCCTAACCCTAACCCTAACCCTAACCCCAACCCAAACCCCAACCCCAAAACTAACCCTAACACTAACCCAAAACTAACCCTAACCCAAAACTAACCTTAACCCTAACCCTAACCCTAACCCTAACCCTAACCCTAACCTTAACGCTAACACTAACGCTAACGCTAATTCTAACACTAACCCAACCCTAACCCTAACCCTAACCAAACCCCAACTCCAACTCCAACTCCAACTCCAACTCCAACTCCAACTCCAACCCCAACCCCAACCCCAACCCCAACCCAAACTCCAAACCTAACCGTAACCATAACGCTAACACTAACGCTAACGCTATTTCTAACACTTACCCAACCCTAACCCTAACCCTAACCAAACCCCAACCCCAACTCCAACCCCAACCCCAACCCCAACCCAAACTACAACCCTAACCCTAACCCTAACCCTAACCCTAACCCTAACACTAACACTAACCCTAACCCTAACCCTAACCCAACCCTAACCACAACCACAACCCCAACCCTAACCCAAAACTAACCCTAATCCAAAACTAACCCTAACCCTAACCCTAACCCTAACCTTAACGCTAACACTAACGCTAACGCTAACGCTAATGCTAATTCTAACACTAACCCAACCCTAACCCTAACCAAACCCCAACTCCAACTCCAACTCCAACCCCAACCCCAACCCCAACCCCAACCCCAACCCCAACCCCAACCCCAACCCCAACCCCAACCCAAACTCCAAACCTAACCGTAACCATAACGCTAAAACTAACGCTAACGCTAATTCTAACACTAATCCAACCCTAACCCTAACCAAACCCCAACTCCAACTCCAACTCCAACTCCAACCCCAACCCCAACCCAAACTCCAAACCTAACCCTAAACTTAATGCT
The DNA here is from genome assembly GCF_029931775.1 of Euleptes europaea. NCBI lineage: Eukaryota > Metazoa > Chordata > Lepidosauria > Squamata > Sphaerodactylidae > Euleptes > Euleptes europaea. Next base: position 66,765 of record NW_026612601.1, on the reverse strand, counting down.
AACGCTAACACAAAGCCAACCTTAACCCTAACCCTAACCCTAACCCTAACCCCAAACCTAACCCCAACTCCAACTCCAACCCTAACCCTAACATTAACCCTAACCCTAACCCTAACCCTAACCCTAACCCTAACCCTAACCCTAAATCTAACCCTAACCCTAACCCTAACCCTAACCATAACCCTAACCCTAAACCTAAACCTAACGCTGACCCTGACCCTGACCCTGACCCAAACCCTAAACCTAAACCTAAACCTAAACCTAAACCTAAACCTAAACCAACACTAACCCAACCCTAACCCTAACCCTAACCCAAACCCTAACCCTAACCCTAACCCTAACCCTAACCCTAACCCTAACCCTAACCCTAACCCTAACCCTAACCCTAACCCTAACCATAACCCTAACCCTAACCCTAACCCTAACCCTTACCCTAACCATAACCCTAATCCAACCCTAACCCCAACCACAACCCCAACCCTAACCCTAACACAACCCTAACCCTAACCCTAACCCAAACCAAACCCTTACCCTTACCCGAAACCCAACCCTAACCCTAACCCTAACCCTAACCCTAACCCTAACCCTAACCCTAACCTTAACGATAACATTAAACCTAACCCAAAACCAACCCTAAACCAACCCTAAACAAACCCTAACCAAACCCAAACCCTAACCCAAACCCTTACCCTTACCCTTACCCTAAACCAAACCCTAACCCTAACCCTAACCCTAACCCTAACCCTAACCTTAACGCTAACGCGAACCCGAAAACAACCCTAACCCTAACACCAACTCCAACCCTAAACAAAACCTCAAGCTCAACCATACCTCCAACCCTAACCCTAACCCTAACCCTAACACCAAAACCAATCCCAACCACAATCCCAACTACAACCCTAACCCTAACCCTAACCCTAAACCTAACTCTAACCCTAACCTTAACCTTAACCCTAACCCTAACCCTAACCCTAACCTTAACGCTAACGCTAACGCTAACGATTAAGATAAAGATAAGGATAACCCTAAACAAACCCTAACCCCTAACCCTAACTGTAACCCTAACTGTAACCCTAACCCTTATAAAACCCTAACCCTAACCAAACCCTTACACTTACCCGAAACCTAATCCTAACCCTAAACCGAAACCCAAACCCAACCCCAACCCCAAAACTAACACTAAAACTAACCCAACACTAACCATAACCCAAACCTAACCCTTACATTTACTCTAACCCTAACCCTAACCCTAACCCTACCTTAACCCTTACCCTACCCTTAACGCTAACGCTAACGCTAACGATAAAGATAACGATAACCCTAAACAAACCTTAACCCTAAAACTAACCCTAACCCTAACCCTAACCCTAACCCTAACCCAAACCCAAACCCAAACCCAAACCCAAACCCAAACCAAACCCTTACCCTTACACTTACCCTTACCCTAACTCTAACCCTAACCCTAACCCTAACCCTGACACTAACCCTAACACTAACCCTAACCCTATCCTTAACGCTAACGCTAACCCTAAAACAACCCTAACCCAACCCTAACTAATACCCAAACCCTAACCCTAACCCTAACCCTAACCCCAACCCCAACCCCAACCCCAACCCCAACCCTAACCCTAACCCTAATCCTAACCCTAACCCTAACCCGAACCCGAACCCGAACCCAACCCCAAAACTAACACTAAAACTAGCCCAACACTAACCATAACCCAAACCTAACCCTTACCTTTACTCTAACCCTAACCCTAACCCTAACCCTAACCCTAACCCTAACCTTAACCCTAACCCGAACCTTAACGCTAACGCTAACGCTAACGATAACGATTACGATTACGATAAAGATAAGGATAACCCTAAACAAACACTAACCCTAACCCTAACTGTAACCCCAACCCAACCCTAACCTTAACCGTAACCCTAAACCAAACCTAACCGTAACCCTAGCCCTACCCCAAACCCCAACTAAAACCCTCACCTCAACCACAACACAACCCTAACACCAATTGCATCCCTAACCCTAACCCTATCCCTAACCTTAACTCTAACCCTAACCCAAACGTACCCCTAACCGTAACCCTAACCAAAACCTAACTGTAACCCTAACCCTATCACTAAACTCCAACCCCATCCCCAACCCCAACCCCAACCCTAACGCTAACCCTAACCCTAACCTTAACCCTAACCCTAACCCTAACCCTAACCCTAACGATAACCCTAACCCAACCCTAACCGAAACCGAAACCAAAACCCAAACCCAAACCCAAACCCAAACCCAAACCCAAACCCAAACCCAAAGCCAAACCCAAAGCCAAACCCAAACCCAAACCCAAACCCAAACCCAAACCCAAACCAAACCCTTACACTTACCCTTACCCTAACCCTAACCCTATCCTTAACGCTAACGCTAACCCTAAAACAACCCTAAATCCAACCCAAAAAAATACCCAAACCCTAACCCTAACCCTAACACTAACCCCAACCCCAACCCAAACCCAAACCCCAACCCTAACCCTAACCCAAACAAACCCTTACTGTTACCGGAAACCTAACCCTAACCCTAACTCTAAACCCAACCCCAAAACCAACCCCAACCCCAAAACTAAAACTAACACTAACCCAACACTAACCCTAACCCAAACCTAACCCTTACCTTTACTCTAACCCTAACCCTAACCCTAACACTAACCCTAACCTTAACCCTAACCTTAACGCTAACGCTAATGCTAACGATAACCCTAAACAAACCCAAACCCTAACCCTAACTCTAACCCTAACCCAACCCTAACCTTAACCGTAACCCTAAACTATACCTAACCGTAACCCTAGCCCTAACCCAAACCCCAACTCAAACCATCACCCCAACCACAACACAACCCTAACCCCAATTCCATCCCTTACCCTAACCCTATCCCTAACTCTAACCCTAACCCAACCCTAACACTAACAGTAACCCTAACCCTAACCCTAACCCTAACCCTAACCCTAACCCTAACCCCAACCAGAACCCCAACCCCAAAACTAACCCTAACCCTAACCCAAAACTAACCCTAACCCAAAACTAACCTTAACCCTAACCCTACCCCTAACCCTAACCCTAAACTTAACGCTAACACTAACGCTAACGGTAATTCTAACACTAACCCAACCCTAACCCTAACCCTAACCCTAACCCTAACCAAACCCCAACTCCAACTCCAACCCCAACCCAACCCCAAACCCAACCCCAACCCAAACCCAAACCCAAACCCAAACCCAAACCCAAACCCAAACCCAAACCAAACCCTTACCCATACACTTACCCTTACCCTAACCCTAACCCTAACCCTAACCCTAACCCTAACACTAACCCTAACACTAACCCTAACCCTATCCTTAACGCTAACGCTAACCCTAAAACAACCCTAACCCAACCCTAACTAATACCCAAACCCTAACCCTAACCCTAACCCCAACCCCAACCCCAACCCCAACCCTAACCCTAACCCTAACCCTAATCCTAACCCTAACCCGAACCCGAACCCTTACAAAACCCTAACCCAAACCAAACCCTTACCCTTACCGGAACCTAACCCTAACCCTAAACCCAGCCCCAAACCCAACCCCAAAACTAACACTAAAACTAGCCAAACACTAACCATAACCAAAACCTAACCCTTACCTTTACTCTAACCCTAACCCTAACCCTAACCTTAACCCTAACCCGAACCTTAACGCTAACGCTAACGTTAACGATAACGATTACGATAAAGATAAGGATAACCCTAAACAAACCCTAACGCTAACCCTAACTGTAACCCTAACCCAACCCTAACCTTAACCGTAACCCTAACCCTAACCTTAACCCTAACCCGAACCTTAACGCTAACGCTAACGCTAACGATAACAATTACGATAAAGATAAGGATAACCCTAAACAAACCCTAACCCTAACCCTAACTGTAACCCTAACCCAACCCTAACCTTAACCGTAACCCTAAACCAAACCTAACCGTAACCCGAGCCCTAACCCAAACCCCAACTAAAACCCTCACCTCAACCACAACACAACCCTAACCCCAATTGCATCCCTAACCCTAACCCTATCCCTAACCTTATCTCTAACCCTAACCCAACCGTACCCCTAACCGTAACCCTAACCAAAACCTAACTGTAACCCTAACCCTATCCCTAAACTCCAACCCCAACCCCAACCCCAACGCTAACCCTAACCCTAACCCTAACCCTTACCCTAACCCTAACCTTAACCCTAACCCTAACCCTAACCCAAACCCGAACTCTAACGATAACCCTAACCCAAACCTAACCGAAACCGAAACCGAAACCGAAACCCAAACCCAAACCCAAACCCAAACCCAAACCCAAACCAAACCCTTACCAGAACCCGAACCCTTACAAAACCCTAACCCTAACCCAAACCAAACCCTTACCCTTACCCTTACCCGAAACCTAACCCTAACCCTAAACCCAACCCCAAACCCAACCCCAAAACTAACACTAAAACTAGCCCAAATTTAACCATAACCCAAACCTAACCCTTACCTTTACTCTAACCCTAACCCTAACCCTAACCCTAACCCTAACCCTAACCCTAACCCTAACCCTAACGCTAACCCTAAAACAACCCTAACCCAACCCTAAAAAATACCCAAACCCTAACCCTAACACTAACCCCAACCCCAACCCCAAAACCAACCCCAACCCCAAAACTAAAACTAACACTAACCCAACACTAACCCTAACCCAAACCTAACCCTTACCTTTACTCTAACCCTAACCCTAAACCTAACCCTAACCCTAACCTTAACCCTAACCTTAACGCTAATGCTAACGCTAACGCTAACGCTAACGCTAATGAAAACCCTAAACAAACCCAGACCCTAACCCTAACTCTAACCCTAACCCAACCCTAACCTTAACCGTAACACTAAACTATACCTAACCGTAACCCTAGCCCTAACCCAAAACCCAACTCAAACCATCACCCCAACCACAACACAACCCTAACCCCAATTCCATCCCTTACCCTAACCCTAAACCTATCCCTAACTCTAACCCTAACCCAACCCTAACCCTAACAGTAACCCTAACCCTAACCCTAACCCTAACCCTAACCCCAACCCAAACCCCAACCCCAAAACTAACCCTAACACTAACCCAAAACTAACCCTAACCCAAAACTAACCTTAACCCTAACCCTAACCCTAACCCTAACCCTAACCCTAACCTTAACGCTAACACTAACGCTAACGCTAATTCTAACACTAACCCAACCCTAACCCTAACCCTAACCAAACCCCAACTCCAACTCCAACTCCAACTCCAACTCCAACTCCAACTCCAACCCCAACCCCAACCCCAACCCCAACCCAAACTCCAAACCTAACCGTAACCATAACGCTAACACTAACGCTAACGCTATTTCTAACACTTACCCAACCCTAACCCTAACCCTAACCAAACCCCAACCCCAACTCCAACCCCAACCCCAACCCCAACCCAAACTACAACCCTAACCCTAACCCTAACCCTAACCCTAACCCTAACACTAACACTAACCCTAACCCTAACCCTAACCCAACCCTAACCACAACCACAACCCCAACCCTAACCCAAAACTAACCCTAACCCAAAACTAACCCTAACCCTAACCCTAACCCTAACCTTAACGCTAACACTAACGCTAACGCTAACGCTAATGCTAATTCTAACACTAACCCAACCCTAACCCTAACCAAACCCCAACTCCAACTCCAACTCCAACCCCAACCCCAACCCCAACCCCAACCCCAACCCCAACCCCAACCCCAACCCCAACCCCAACCCAAACTCCAAACCTAACCGTAACCATAACGCTAAAACTAACGCTAACGCTAATTCTAACACTAATCCAACCCTAACCCTAACCAAACCCCAACTCCAACTCCAACTCCAACTCCAACCCCAACCCCAACCCAAACTCCAAACCTAACCCTAAACTTAATGCTAACGCTAACACAAAGCCAACCTTAACCCTAACCCTAACCCTAACCCTAACCCCAAACCTAACCCCAACTCCAACTCCAACCCTAACCCTAACATTAACCCTAACCCTAACCCTAACCCTAACCCTAACCCTAACCCTAACCCTAAATCTAACCCTAACCCTAACCCTAACCCTAACCATAACCCTAACCCTAAACCTAAACCTAACGCTGACCCTGACCCTGACCCTGACCCAAACCCTAAACCTAAACCTAAACCTAAACCTAAACCTAAACCTAAACCAACACTAACCCAACCCTAACCCTAACCCTAACCCAAACCCTAACCCTAACCCTAACCCTAACCCTAACCCTAACCCTAACCCTAACCCTAACCCTAACCCTAACCCTAACCCTAACCATAACCCTAACCCTAACCCTAACCCTAACCCTTACCCTAACCATAACCCTAATCCAACCCTAACCCCAACCACAACCCCAACCCTAACCCTAACACAACCCTAACCCTAACCCTAACCCAAACCAAACCCTTACCCTTACCCGAAACCCAACCCTAACCCTAACCCTAACCCTAACCCTAACCCTAACCCTAACCCTAACCTTAACGATAACATTAAACCTAACCCAAAACCAACCCTAAACCAACCCTAAACAAACCCTAACCAAACCCAAACCCTAACCCAAACCCTTACCCTTACCCTTACCCTAAACCAAACCCTAACCCTAACCCTAACCCTAACCCTAACCCTAACCTTAACGCTAACGCGAACCCGAAAACAACCCTAACCCTAACACCAACTCCAACCCTAAACAAAACCTCAAGCTCAACCATACCTCCAACCCTAACCCTAACCCTAACCCTAACACCAAAACCAATCCCAACCACAATCCCAACTACAACCCTAACCCTAACCCTAACCCTAAACCTAACTCTAACCCTAACCTTAACCTTAACCCTAACCCTAACCCTAACCCTAACCTTAACGCTAACGCTAACGCTAACGATTAAGATAAAGATAAGGATAACCCTAAACAAACCCTAACCCTAACCCTAACTGTAACCCTAACTGTAACCCTAACCCTTATAAAACCCTAACCCTAACCAAACCCTTACACTTACCCGAAACCTAATCCTAACCCTAAACCGAAACCCAAACCCAACCCCAACCCCAAAACTAACACTAAAACTAACCCAACACTAACCATAACCCAAACCTAACCCTTACATTTACTCTAACCCTAACCCTAACCCTAACCCTACCTTAACCCTTACCCTACCCTTAACGCTAACGCTAACGCTAACGATAAAGATAACGATAACCCTAAACAAACCTTAACCCTAAAACTAACCCTAACCCTAACCCTAACCCTAACCCTAACCCTAACCCAAACCCAAACCCAAACCCAAACCCAAACCCAAACCAAACCCTTACCCTTACACTTACCCTTACCCTAACTCTAACCCTAACCCTAACCCTAACCCTGACACTAACCCTAACACTAACCCTAACCCTATCCTTAACGCTAACGCTAACCCTAAAACAACCCTAACCCAACCCTAACTAATACCCAAACCCTAACCCTAACCCTAACCCTAACCCCAACCCCAACCCCAACCCCAACCCCAACCCTAACCCTAACCCTAATCCTAACCCTAACCCTAACCCGAACCCGAACCCGAACCCAACCCCAAAACTAACACTAAAACTAGCCCAACACTAACCATAACCCAAACCTAACCCTTACCTTTACTCTAACCCTAACCCTAACCCTAACCCTAACCCTAACCCTAACCTTAACCCTAACCCGAACCTTAACGCTAACGCTAACGCTAACGATAACGATTACGATTACGATAAAGATAAGGATAACCCTAAACAAACACTAACCCTAACCCTAACTGTAACCCCAACCGAACCCTAACCTTAACCGTAACCCTAAACCAAACCTAACCGTAACCCTAGCCCTACCCCAAACCCCAACTAAAACCCTCACCTCAACCACAACACAACCCTAACACCAATTGCATCCCTAACCCTAACCCTATCCCTAACCTTAACTCTAACCCTAACCCAACCGTACCCCTAACCGTAACCCTAACCAAAACCTAACTGTAACCCTAACCCTATCACTAAACTCCAACCCCATCCCCAACCCCAACCCCAACCCTAACGCTAACCCTAACCCTAACCTTAACCCTAACCCTAACCCTAACCCTAACCCTAACGATAACCCTAACCCAACCCTAACCGAAACCGAAACCAAAACCCAAACCCAAACCCAAACCCAAACCCAAACCCAAACCCAAACCCAAAGCCAAACCCAAAGCCAAACCCAAACCCAAACCCAAACCCAAACCCATACCCAAACCAAACCCTTACACTTACCCTTACCCTAACCCTAACCCTATCCTTAACGCTAACGCTAACCCTAAAACAACCCTAAATCCAACCCAAAAAAATACCCAAACCCTAACCCTAACCCTAACACTAACCCCAACCCCAACCCAAACCCAAACCCCAACCCTAACCCTAACCCAAACAAACCCTTACTGTTACCGGAAACCTAACCCTAACCCTAACTCTAAACCCAACCCCAAAACCAACCCCAACCCCAAAACTAAAACTAACACTAACCCAACACTAACCCTAACCCAAACCTAACCCTTACCTTTACTCTAACCCTAACCCTAACCCTAACACTAACCCTAACCTTAACCCTAACCTTAACGCTAACGCTAATGCTAACGATAACCCTAAACAAACCCAAACCCTAACCCTAACTCTAACCCTAACCCAACCCTAACCTTAACCGTAACCCTAAACTATACCTAACCGTAACCCTAGCCCTAACCCAAACCCCAACTCAAACCATCACCCCAACCACAACACAACCCTAACCCCAATTCCATCCCTTACCCTAACCCTATCCCTAACTCTAACCCTAACCCAACCCTAACACTAACAGTAACCCTAACCCTAACCCTAACCCTAACCCTAACCCTAACCCTAACCCCAACCAGAACCCCAACCCCAAAACTAACCCTAACCCTAACCCAAAACTAACCCTAACCCAAAACTAACCTTAACCCTAACCCTACCCCTAACCCTAACCCTAAACTTAACGCTAACACTAACGCTAACGGTAATTCTAACACTAACCCAACCCTAACCCTAACCCTAACCCTAACCCTAACCAAACCCCAACTCCAACTCCAACCCCAACCCAACCCCAAACCCAACCCCAACCCCAACCCAAACCCAAACCCAAACTCCAAACCTAACCCTAACCTTAATGCTAACGCTAACACAAAGCCAACCTTAACCCTAACACTAACCCTAATCCCAAACCTAACCCCAACTCCAACCCTAACCCTAACATTAACCCTAACCCTAACCCTAACCCTAACCCTAACCCTAACCCTAACCCTAACACTAACCCTAACCCTAACCCTAACCCTAAACCTAAACCTAAACCTAACGCTGACCCTGACCCTGACCCTAACCCTAAACCTAAACCTAAACCTAAACCTAAACCTAAACCTAAACCTAAACCTAAACCAACACTAACCCAAACCCTAACCCTAACCCAAACCCTAACCCTAACCCTAACCCTAACCCTAACCCTAACCCTAACCCTAATCCAACCCTAACCCCAACCACAACCGCAACCCTAACCCTAACACAACCCTAACCCTAACCCTAACCCAAACCAAAACCCTTACCCTTTCCCGAAACCTAACCCTAACCCTAACCCTAACCCTAACCTTAACGATAACGTTAAACCTAACCCAAAACCAACCCTAAACCAACCCTAACCCAAACCAAACCCTAACCCAAACCAAACACTTACCCTTACCCTTACCCTAAACCAAACCCTAACCCTAACCCTAACTTTAACGCTAACGCGAACCCGAAAACAACCCTAACCCTAACACCAACTCCAACCCTAACCAAAACCTCAACCTCAACCACACCTCCATCCCTAACCCTAACCCTAACCCTAACACCCAAACCAACCCCAACCACAATCCCAACTACAACCCTAACCCTAACCCTAACCCTAACCCTAACCCTAACCCAACCCTAACCCCAACCACAACCCCAACCCTAACCCAAAACTAACCCTAACCCAAAACTAACCTTAACCCTAAACCTAACCCTAACCCTAACCCTAACCTTAACGCTAACACTAATTCTAACACTAACCCAACCCTAATCCTAACCCTAACCAAACCCCAACTCCAACTCCAACTCCAACCCCAACCCCAACTCCAACCCCAACCCCAACCCAAACTCCAAACCTAACCGTAACCATAACGCTAACACTAACGCTAACGCTAATTCTAACACTAACCGAACCCTAACCCTAACCAAACCCCAACTCCAACTCCAACTCCAACTCCAACTCCAACTCCAACCCCAACCCCAACCCAAACTCCAAACCTAACCCTAACCTTAATGCTAACGCTAACACAAAGCCAACCTTAACCTAACCCTAACCCTAACCCCAAACCTAACCCCAACTCCAACAATAACCCTAATATTAACCCTAACCCTAACCCTAACCCTAACCCTAACCCTTAACCTAAACCTAACGCTGACCCTGACCCTGACCCTGACCCTGACCCTGACCCTAACCCTAAACCTAACCTAAACCTAAACAAACACTAACCCAACCCTAACCCTAACCCAAACCCTAACCCTAACCCTAACCCTAACACTAACCCTAACCCTAACCCTAACCCTAACCCTAACCCTAACCCTAACCGTAACCGTAACCCTAACCCTAACCCTAACCCTAACCCTAACCCTAACCCTAACCCTAGCCCTAACCCTAACCCTAACCCTAACCCTAATCCAACCCTAACCCCAACCACAACCCCAACCCTAACCCTAACACAACCCTAACCCTAACCCTAACCCAAACCAAACCCTTACCCTTACCCGAAACCCAACCCTAACCCTAACCCTAACCCTAACCCTAACCTTAATGATAACGTTAAACCTAACCCAAAACCAACACTAAACCAACCCTACATCAACCCTAACCCAACCCAAACCATAACCCAAACCAAACCCTTACCCTTACCCTTACCCTAAACCAAACCCTAACCCTAAGCCTAACCTTAACGCTAACGCGAACCCGAAAACAACCCTAACACCAACTCCAACCCTAACCAAAACCTCAACCTCAACCATACCTCCAACCCTAACCCTAACCCTAACCCTAACACCAAAACCAATCCCAACCACAATCCCAACTACAACCCTAACCCTAACCCTAACCCTAACCCTACCCTAACAATAACCCTAACCCAACCCTAACCCCAACCACAACCCGAACCCTAACCCTAACACAACCCTAACCCTAACCCTAACCCAAACCAAACCCTTACCATTACCCGAAACCTAACCCTAACCCTAACACTAACCCTAACCCTATCCCTAACCCTAATCCTAACCTGAACCCCAACCCCAACCCAAAGCCCAACCCAAATCAAACCCCAACCCCAAAACTAACGCTAACCCTAACCCAAAACTAACCCTAACCCAAAGCTAACATTAACCCTAACCGTAACTTTAACCCTAACCCTAACCCTAACCCTAACCTTAACACTAATGCTAACACTAACCCAACAATAACCCTAACCCTAACCCAACTCAAACTCCAACTCCAACTCCAACTCCAACTCCAACTCCAACTCCAACTCCAACTCCAACTCCAACGCCAACGCCAACGCCAACGCCAACTCCAACTCCAACTCCAACTCCAACCCCAACCCCAACCCCAACTCAGACTCCAAACCAAACCCTAAACCTAAACCTAAACCAAACCCTGACACTAACCCTAACCCTAAACCAAAACTAACCCAACCCTAACCCTAACCCCAACCCTAACCCCAACCCCAACCCTAACCCTAACCCTAACCCTAACACTAAACCTAACCATAACCCAACCCTAACCCTAACCCTAACCAAACCCTAATCCTGACCAAAACCAACCCTTACCCTTACCCTAACCCTAACAATAACCCTAACCCTAAGCTTAACGATAATGATACCGCTAACGCTAACCCTAAACTAACACGAACCCAACCCGAACACAAACCCTAACACTAACCCTAATCTTAACCTTAACTCCAAACCGAACCCCAACCTCAACCTGAAACCCAACCCCAACTCCAACCCTAACCCCAACCCCAACCCCAACACCAACACCAAACCCAAAACTAAACCTAACCCTAACCCAACTCTAACCCAAACCCAAACCTAACCCTAACCCTAACCCTAACCCTAACCCTAACCCTAACCCTAACCCTAACCCTAACCCCAACCCCAAACCAAACCCCAACCCCAAAACTAACACTAACACTAACCCAACACTAGCCCAACCCAACACTAACCCAAACCTAACCCTTACCTTTACCCTAACCCTAACCTTAACCCTAACCCTAACCCAAACCCCAACTCAAACCCTCACTACAACCACAAAACAACCCCAACCCAAATTCAAACCCTAACCCTCTCTAACCCTAACCCAACCCTAACCCTAACACTAACCCTAACCCTAACCCTAACCCTAAACCTAAACCTAAACCTAACGCTGACCCTGACCCTGACCCTAACCCTAAACCTAAACCTAAACCTAAACCTAAACCTAAACCTAAACCTAAACCTAAACCAACACTAACCCAAACCCTAACCCTAACCCAAACCCTAACCCTAACCCTAACCCTATCCCTAACCCTAACCCTAACCCTAACCCTAACCCTAACCCTAACCCTAATCCAACCCTAACCCCAACCACAACCGCAACGCTAACCCTAACACAACCCTAACCCTAACCCTAACCCAAACCAAAACCCTTACCCTTTCCCGAAACCTAACCCTAACCCTAACCCTAACCCTAACCTTAACGATAACGTTAAACCTAACCCAAAACCAACCCTAAACCAACCCTAACCCAAACCAAACCCTAACCCAAACCAAACCCTTACCCTTACCCTTACCCTAAACCAAACCCTAACCCTAACCCTAACCTTAACGCTAACGCGAACCCGAAAACAACCCTAACCCTAACACCAACTCCAACCCTAACCAAAACCTCAACCTCAACCACACCTCCATCCCTAACCCTAACCCTAACCCTAACACCGAAACCAACCCCAACCACAATCCCAACTACAACCCTAACCCTAACCCTAACCCTAACCCTAACCCTAACCCAACCCTAACCCCAACCACAACCCCAACCCTAACCCAAAACTAACCCTAACCCAAAACTAACCTTAACCCTAAACCTAACCCTAACCCTAACCCTAACCTTAACGCTAACACTAACGCTAACACTAATTCTAACACTAACCCAACCCTAATCCTAACCCTAACCAAACCCCAACTCCAACTCCAACTCCAACCCCAACCCCAACTCCAACCCCAACCCCAACCCCAACCCAAACTCCAAACCTAACCGTAACCATAACGCTAACACTAACACTAACGCTAATTCTAACACTAACCGAACCCTAACCCTAACCAAACCCCAACTCCAACTCCAACTCCAACTCCAACTCCAACCCCAACCCCAACCCAAACTCCAAACCTAACCCTAACCTTAATGCTAACGCTAACACAAAGCCAACCTTAACCCTAACCCTAACCCTAACCCCAAACCTAACCCCAACTCCAACAATAACCCTAATATTAACCCTAACCCTAACCCTAACCCTAACCCTAACCCTTAACCTAAACCTAACGCTGAACCTGACCCTGACCCTGACCCTGACCCTAACCCTAAACCTAACCTAAACCTAAACAAACACTAACCCAACCCTAACCCTAACCCAAACCCTAACCCTAACCCTAACCCTAACCCGAACCCTAACCCTAACCCTAACCCTAACCCTAACCCTAACCCTAATCCTAGCCCTAACCCTAACCCTAACCCTAACCCTAATCCAACCCTAACCCCAACCACAACCCCAACCCTAACCCTAACACAACCCTAACCCTAACCCTAACCCAAACCAAACCCTTACCCTTACCCGAAACCCAACCCTAACCCTAACCCTAACCCTAACCCTAACCTTAATGATAACGTTAAACCTAACCCAAAACCAACCCTAAACCAACCCTAAATCAACCCTAACCCAACCCAAACCATAACCCAAACCAAACCCTTACCCTTACCCTTACCCTAAACCAAACCCTAACCCTAAGCCTAACCTTAACGCTAACGCGAACCCGAAAAGAACCCTAACACCAACTCC
>NW_026612601.1:27500-40000 GCF_029931775.1 Euleptes europaea | reverse complement strand
ACCCAACCCTAACCCTGACCCAAACCAAACCCTTTCCCTTACCCTAACCCGAACTCTAACCCTAACCCTAACCTTAAGCCTAAACCTAACCCTAAGCCTAATCCTAACCCTACCCCAACCTCAACCTCAACCCAAACCCCAACTCCATCACTAACCCAAACCCTACCACCAACACCAACCATAACCCAAACCCCAACGCAACCCTAACCCTAACACAAACCTAACCGTGACCCTAACACTAATCCTAACCCCAACCCCATCCCCAACCACAAACCCAACCACAAACCAAACTCCAACACAAACACCAACCCTAACCCCAACCCACACCCAACAACAACCCTAATCCTAACCCCAACCTTAATTCTAACCCTAACCCTGAACCTTACACTAACCCTAACCCTAACCCTAACCGTAACCCCAACCCCAACCCTAATCCTAACCCCAACCCTAACCCTAACCCTAATCCTAACCCTAACCCTAACCCTAACCCTAACCCCAACCCTAACCCTAACCCTAACCCTAACCCTAACCCCAACCCCAACCCCAACCCCAACCCCAACCCAACCCTAACATTAACCCAAACCCAAACCCTAACCCAAACACTAATCCTAACCCTAACCCTAACCCCAACCCCAACCCCAACCCCAACCCCAACCCCAACCCCAACCCCAAACTTAATCCTAACCCCAACCCTAATCCTAACCCTAACACGAACCCTAACACGAACCCTAACACGAACCCTAACCCTAACCCTAACCCCAAGCCCAAGCCCAAGCCCAAGCCCAAGCCCAAGCCCAAGACCAAGACCAACCCCAACCCCAACCCAACCCTAACACTAACCCAAACCCTAATCCTAACCCTAACCCTAACCCTAACCCTAACCCAACCTTAAGCCTAACCAAAACCCCAACCCCACCTCCAACCCCAACCCCAACTCGAACCCTAACCCTAACCCTAACCCTAACCCTAACCCTAAACCTAAATCTAAACCTAACCCTAACCCTAACCCTAAACCAACACTAACACAACCCTAACCCGACCCAACCCTAACCCCAACTCCAACCCTAACACTAGCCCTAACCCAACCCAAACCCTAACCCAAACCAAAACCTTACCCTCACCCTAAACCTAACCCTAACCCTAACCCTAACCCTCACCCTAAACCACACTAACCCAACCCTAACCCTAACCCTAACCCCAACCCCAACCCCAACCCCAACCCCAACCCCAAGCCCAACCCAACCCCCAAAACTAACCCAAACCCAACCCTAACCCTAACCCTTACCCAACCCTAACCCAAACCCTAACCCCAATCCCAACCCTAATACTAACCCCAACCCTAATCCTAATCCTAACCCTAACACGAACCCAAACCCTAACCCCAACCCCAACCCCAACCCTAACCCTAACCCTAACCCTAACCCTAACCCTACCCTAACCCTAACCCTAAACCAACACTCACCCAACCATAACCCTAACCCCAACCTGACAGGCTGTTATCTCGGTTTAGATGTTTCCTCTGTTCCTTTGCTGAACCGTCCAGACTTCAAGGACCGCTCCACATACCAAAGCCTGGGAACACTACTCCTGGGAAATAATGCTCTGTTTATGCTTTGTAATCTCCCACCGTTTCTATGCTTTATATCTCCAACTAACGAGCAAGACACTCATAGCTGTCATCTTATCCTCAATGCACTGTATTGCCTATTTGACCAGTAAAAGCCATCTGCTTGGAATCTAATTGTCTCTGTGGTGATTTCTGGTTCTTTGGGTCAAGAGCTCACATTATGACAGCTATCTTCTACAACTCTTCCTTAACGATTCCCTAGTCAGGCTGGAGCCCTGGAGGGTTCGCCTGCCACTCGGATGGGAGCTAGGAAGTCGCTCTCCGAGTGAACCGTGACTACTACTTCTTGGAACCCTGGAGTCCTCATTTGAGGATCCTACTCTTCTACAGGACATAGTCACTGAACTCTTTAGGACTAATTTAGAGGTTTGCCACTTGAGGGGACTGGTACAGACACAGTGGCAATCTCTAGTGAGAGTTCTCTGGATGTTAATGTCGGAGGATACTAATACTCGTTTAGACCTCCAGGATTTTGATCAGTTGCTGGATGATGCCCGGCTGGCAACTGAGGACTTATAAGTACTAACCGGATTATTGGACAAGCTTATTGCCCGTGAGACTCTCCCATCCATGGCTCTAACGCGTCCTGTTGCCTTGGGAAAAGGTACCATGGCAGGAGCCGCACCGGCAGGTTTTTCTTTGATACCCGATGCAGCTAGCTGTCAAGCTGAAGCCAAGCGGGTCGCTATCCATACGGCTCTCCTCTTTGCGGATTGTACTAAGGATACCACGGTAGCCACCTTGGCTCAACGTTTGGCTTTGACGTTTGGGGCCGATGCACCCGCGATTGCGGTCCGAATACAACCATTGCTAGGCGGGGAACCCGGCCCCATACTCACACTCCTGGAAACGGAACTTTTACCGCACGTTACCACAGCTGCAGCCTTGAGACTTGAAAACGAAAAAGTTCTCGCAGATAAAGAAGCTGCTGAAGCGGCTAAGGCGGCAGCCGAGGCTCAAGCCGCAAGGGATAAAGAGTTACAGTTGGCTGCGGATCGGGCGCGAACAGGCGGTCGCCCCAAGGACACTATAAGGAGCGGTCCTCCGTTGGGTCTGTCTTTTCCCCCGGAATTTGCCCCGTCGCGCACGACCCAACGCGCACGCTGCCTCGCAGACCGACGCCAAGACTCCGGGGAGTCTGAGGAAGAGGACTTATATGGGGACAGTTCTCAATGGGCCACGAGTTTTAGGACAAGTAAACCTCATCGTACTGGTGGCCCAGGAGAGGACGTTCACCTGTTACGAGCCCAAAATCGAGAGCTATCTGACCGTGTTGATCAACTCCAGGAGCTAATGGAACGTGTGCTTCAGGACAACAGGCAGTTGCAGCAAGCCCTGACAGCCCAGGCACAGCCCGTCCCACAGGGACCCGCAATACCGGATCAGGGGGTACCAGTCCAGCCACCCGCTAATGTGCCTGCGCAACCTCCGCCTCCCGGAGGTCCCGTTTTACCTGCACCAAGGGCACCCGTGCAACCGGCTCAACCTCTGCCCGGTCCTTGGAAACAACTCAAATTGAAAACTACGTACGATGGATCTCTTGAAACCCTACCCTGTTTCTTGCATCAGGTGGACAGCTATATGCGAGAACAAGGACAGCTCTTCCCTACAGAGGACAGCCGGGTTCGCTATGTGGCTTCCCTTTTAACAGGTAAAGCAGCCGACTGGATGGTCCTCCAATTCGACACCCAATCCCGCTCTATCCGTTCCCTCAACAATTTCATGACTGCCTTACGTAGGAGGTTTGAGGATCCCTTTCTGGGGGAACGAGCCAAAGCGGAGCTTTTACAACTAAGACAGGGCTCTACTCCAGTTCGAGAATTTGCCGATGAATTTCAAAGACTGGCGAGCAAAATTGTGGGCTGGCCCGAAGCCACCCTAATTCACCATTACAGGGAAGCCTTACACCCTGACGTGTTGAACTGGTCGTACATGCGGGGTGATCCCGAAACTCTCGAGGATTGGATTCTATTAGCCGAAGAGGTGGAAAGCCGCCGGCGCTTTATTTCCCTTGTCCGCCAAAAACACAAGGAGAAAAGCATCCAAAAGCCCCAGCCCAAGGCACCACCACCCAATCCACGGAAACCTGCGCGTCCACCCCAGGATCGCGAATCCCGATTTCAAAGAGGTGCCTGCCTCATTTGTGGGGAACTGGGCCACTTTGCAGCAGTCTGCCCATACCGCCCTGAACCCTTTCGTCCCAGCACGACAACCCGAGCCAGAGGACGACCACAACGCAGAGGCACCGCGGCCACCCGCAGCGCAGGGGTTCATTCGCCCCTCGAGTGCTCCCAACTCAGCCCCCGCGTTTTTCGTCCGAAAAAAGGAGGGCGACCTACGCCTCTGCATTGACTTCCAAAAACTCAATGCAGTTACTCAAGCCAACGCCTATCCTATACCGCTAATATCAGATATTTTGGACCTAGTAGAAGCCTACTACCGCGTCCGTATCCGCGAGGGGGACGAATCCCTCACTGCCTTCTCTAGCTGTTTTGGGATGTTCGAATTCCTTGTGATGCCTTTCGGACTAAAAGGGGCCCCGGGGGTCTTCATGCAACTCATCAACGAAATCCTTCATGATTTACTGTACCGCGGGGTGGTGGTTTATTTAGATGACATTCTTATTTATTCAAAAACTATGGACGAGCACGTCGCTTTGGTCCGAGAAGTTTTACACCGCCTACGCAACCACCAACTCTTTGCAAAACTGGCTAAATGCGAATTTCACCAGAGCAAAATAACTTTCTTGGGATATATAATCTCCCACCATGGCCTTAGTATGGACCCGGCCAAGGTCCGTTCCGTCCTCGATTGGACACCTCCCTCCAACCGCAAGCAAGTACAGCAGTTTCTGGGCTTTGCTAATTTCTACCGCGGATTTATCCCTAACTTCGCCCAAATAGCACTGCCCATCACCGACCTTCTGAAAAGGTAAAGAAAAATCTGCCACATTACCCTCCGCTAAAATACTGTGGACTAACCAATGCCAGACCGCCTTTGTAGCCCTCAAACGCCTTTTCACATCGGAACCTGTGCTACGGCACCCAGACCCTAATCGAATGTTCATTGTACAAGTCGATGCCTCCGACGTAGCTATGGAAAGCACACAGTCACCGGCGTGCAAACTCCCCCAACACTACCGACTGCCCAACTGCCTGCAGTCGGCGCACCGCCGCAACCCACGATGACCGGCGCTCCAGCTCCTCCAAACCAACCGGCTGCCCAGCCGCCTTCAGTCGGCGCACCGCCGCACGTTGTCAGGCTGTTATCTCGGTTCAGTTGTTTTCTTTCGTTTCTCTGCTGAACCGTCCAGCCCTCAAGGACGGCTTCACATACCAAAGCCTGGGAACGCCATTCCTGGGAAATAACGCTATGTTTATGCTTTGTAATCTCCCGCCATTTCTCTGCCTTATATTGCTGAATACTGAGCAAGACAGCTCATAGCTGTCATCTTATCCTTGATGCACTGTAATGCCTATTTGATCAGTAAAGCCATCTGCTTGGATTCTGACTGTCTCTGTGGTGATTTCTGGTTCAATGGGTCAAGAGCTCACATTATGACAGCTATGACCTTTCCATCAGTCAGGCTGGAGCCCAGGGGGGTTCGCCTGCCACTCGGATGGGAGCTAAGTGAAAGCTCTTCGAGTGAGTTTACCGTGGCTCGAGCCCCGTGTGGCTCGCCTGTCACTCGGTTGGGAGCTACGACGGATTTCTCCGAGTGAGCCCGGTGTGGTTCGCCCCGATCCCGGTGGATCTGTCCCCCGGAGCCGGGTTAAAAGCACTGGCGAAACGGATGGTTGCGCTCTTCCACGGAATGACCTCGACCACCGCTTCAATGACCGGAATTGCTAAGCTGTCGACCCCCGTCTTTGGTGTCAGCGCAGCGACCTTAGCGGTTCAGGTCCAACCGCAACTGGATCTTCCGGATCAAGCCGGACCTAGTCCGGCATGGGAGCAGGAAGCTCGGCCACTAGTGACCACGACCCTGACCACCAAACTTGAAGCGGACCAAGTTTTAGTGGATCGTGAGAGGACCAAAGAGGACTTGCACCATGAGGAAACTCTCTGGACTGCAATCCTCCGCATCGGCCAGCCCCGTTGCTTAGGTGATGAGGGCACGGATATGGTTTTGCTCCGGCAGCACAATCAGGAACACTTAGACCGAGTGTCCCACTTGCAGGGTCAAATGCACTTTGTGCTTCACGACAACAACTGCTTGCAGCAGATACAAGCCGAACCGGATGGCCCGGTCCCAGCTCCACAACCAGGGTCTCCTGATCAGGCTCAACCGCAGCAACCTGCGGCACCTCTGGGAGGAGCGCCCATGTCGCCAGTATCTCCAGCAGTGCCTGTGGCGCCAGGAGACCCCAGAGCTCCCGTCCTGCCACCGCCAGGAAGTCCAGGAGCCACATTCCTTGGATCTACACCAGCACCCGTACTACCTCCAGTTCCATGGAGACCACCCAAACTGAAGATCTCTTTCGCCGGCTCGGCAGAGATACTACCTTGTCAGCGACCCAAGGTGAGGGAAACCAGAAGTCTCCCCCCAAAGCTTCCGTTCCCTGCCCGCAGAGATCAGCGCGGCCCCCTCAAGATCACGAATCCCGATTCCAAAGGGGAGCTTGCCTCGTTTGCGGAGCAACAAACCACTTTGTTTCAGCATGCCCTCAATGCCTGGAACTCCCTCGACCGAACACGTTGCCCCGGGCTCAGGAACGACCTCAACGCAGAGGTACCGCGGCCACCCGCAGTACAGCACCGGGATGGCCCACACCCTCTGCACTGCCTACTTCTGCAGACCCCTCCGGGTCCTGGATTACAAGTGCCCCAGTGGGGGACAACTCTCCATCTTCGGACGGGGAGCTTCCCTGGGATACCCCAGCGTTAACCCTGGACTCGCTTCCTGACCTATCACAAAACTGGGGAAGACCTCAACGCAGAGGCACCGCGGCCACCCGCAGTACAGCGCCGGGACGGCCCACACCCTCTGCACTTCCCACTTCTGCAGACCCCTCCGGGTCCTGGATTAGAAGTGCCCCAGTGGGGGACGTTTCTCCATCTTCGGACAGGGATCATCTCCAAGATACCCCAGCGTTAACCCTGGACTCGCTTCCTGACCTATCACAAAACCGGGGAAGACCTCAACGCAGAGGCACCGCGGCCACCCGTGGTACAGCGCCGGGACGGCCCACACCCTCTGCACTTCCCACTTCTGCAGACCCCTCCGGGTCCTGGATTACAAGTGCCCCAATGGGGGACGTTTCTCCATCTTCGGACGGGGATCATCTCCAAGATACCCCAGCGCTAAACCTGGACTCGCCTCTTGACCTGTCTAATAACCGGTCACAGTCTGCGGCGAATGGGACGTCCCCACAGACCCCCGCAGTTTCTCCTGCAAAACCTACAAAACCGACAAAGGTGAAAGAAGTAGAAAATACGGTGTATGTGGACGCAGTGTTGCAACACTATAAAGGGGGTCCCCAACTGCCTGTCAAGGCACTTATTGACTCCGGTTGCACTCGCACTCTCATCAATGAGGCCACATTTGCAGCACTCAAAGTCAAGTCCGAGGCTTTACCAGCCCCCGTCCAATTTGCCCAAATGGATGGAAGCCATTTCAAGGGGGGTCCAGTTGATCATCGCACTATAGGGGTGGCGATGGGAATTGGCTCCCACTGGGAGCAAATCAACTTTACCATAGCCCCTATTCGATTCGAAGTGGTCCTGGGAATTAACTGGATTAAAGGTCATTGTCCCAGTATCGATTGGGACACAAACACAATCTCCTTTGACAACCCTAAATGCGACCAGCACCGACAGCAAGTTGCGGTGCTGTCTCCACCGGCTTCGGCATCACTCTCCGAGGTCCCATCAACACCAGCCCTCCCTGAGATATACCAGGACTTTGCGGATGTCTTTAACATTAAAGAATGTGATGCCTTACCCCCTCACCGGGCTACTGACTGTGAATTCCGCCCAATGCTGTTGTTTCGCGGATAATGTACATTAACCAAAAGTAAAATCTACCCAATGAGCACTTCCGAGCGCACTGTGCTACGGGACTTTTTGGACAAAAACCTTGCCAGAGGGTTCATTCGCCCATCGAATGCTCCCAACTCAGCCCCCGCGTTTTTCGTCCGAAAAAAGGAGGGCGACCTACGCCTCTGCATTGACTTCCGAAAACTCAATGCAGTTACTCAAGCCAACGCCTATCGTATACCGCTAATTTCAGATATCTTGGGACAACTGCAAGAGGGACGTATTTTTTCTAAATTGGACCTGGTAGAAGCCTACTACCGCGTCCGTATCCGCGAGGGGGACGAACCCCTCACTGCCTTCTCTAGCTGCTTTGGAATGTTTGAATTCCTTGTGATGCCCTTCGGGTTAAAAGGGGCCCCGGGGGTCTTCATGCAACTCATCAATGAAATCCTTCATGATTTACTATACCGCGGAGTGGTGGTTTATTTAGGCGACATTCTTATTTATTCAAAAACCATGGACGAGATTGTCGCATTGGTCCGAGAAGTTCTACGCCGCCTACGCAATCACCAACTCTTTGCTAAGTTAGCTAAATGCGAATTTCACCAAAGCAAAATAACCTTCTTGGGATATATAATCTCCCACCATAGCCTTAGCATGGACCCAGCCAAGGTCCAATCCGTCCTCGATTGGACTCCTCCCTCCACCCGCAAGCAAGTACAACAGTTTCTGGGCTTTGCTAATTTCTACCGCGGATTTATTCTTAACTTTGCCCAAGTAGCACTGCCCATCACCGACCTTCTAAAAACCAAGGGTAAAGAAAGCTCTGCTACATTACCCTCCGCTAAGATACTGTGATCAATGCCAGACCGCCTTTGTAGCCCTCAAACGCCTTTTCACGTCGGAACCTGTGCTAGGGCACCCAGACCCAAATCAAATGTTCATTGTGCAAGTCGATGCCTCCGACGTAGCTATGGGAGGGGCCCTGCTCCAAAGAGGACCAGATGGTCTCCTTCACCCCTGCGCTTACTTCTCAAAGAAATTTGCGCACTCCCAATTGAACTGGCCCATTTGGGAGAAAGAAGCCTCAGCCGTTCACCATGCACTTACTCTATAGTGACAATTCCTGGAAGGGTCTAAGGTCCCCTTCGAAGTTTGGACCGATCACAAGAATCTAGCCGCCCTCACAGGAACCCATAAATTATCCGCCAAACAACAGCGTTGGGCGGAATTCTTTGCTCAGTTTCGTTTTGTCCTGAAGCATGTCCCAGGAAAACAAAACGTTCTCGCAGATGCTCTCTCCCGGTTGCCTCAATATCCAACGAAACTCGATCGGCCAACAGACTCTTTATTTACGCCCGCGCAAAGAGAAGCCCTACCCGTACTGGCTGTACAAACTCGATCCCAGACGCTGCCCCAGCAGAAGCACGAAGTAGCCAGCGTTCCAGCTCCTCCAGCCCAACTGGCCGCCCAGCTGCCTGCAATCTGCACACCGCCGCACGTAAGCGCTTCCCCCTCGTCATCCCCCATAACTGCTCCTACTGCCACCGTAAACAACGGGTGGGGTTCCCGTCTCCGAATCTTTCTTAAATTCCCTTCGGGAACAATGCCTTATGGAACGCTCTGATCAAACCCTGCCTCCTGGTGTAATCGAACAAGGAGGCTTTTGGTACAAAGACTCGAAATTATATGTGCCCAAAACGCTCCGAAAAGAAGTCTTACATTTGGCTCATGGAGAAAAAAAAAGCTGGACACTTTGGGTTCTTAAAGACCCTTCACCTGTTGCGCAGACAATTTTGGTGGGGGGGAATGCGTTCTGACATTGACTCTTTTATTCGCAGCTGTCCTGTTTGCGCCACAGTCAAACGATCTCAAGGCAAGCCCCCAGGACTGCTGCAACCACTTGAAACACCCTCCAAACCCTGGGAAGTGATTGCTATGGATTTTATGATGGATCTCCCTCTCAGCGGGGGAAAAACTGTGTTATGGGTTATCACTGACTTATTTTCTAAGCAAATACATTTGGTTCCATGTGCGGGGATCCCCTCCGCTCAGAAGTTGGCCCGCCTCTTCGTGTCACATGTCTTTAGACTACATTCGTTTCCACGCAAGATAATCTGCGACCGCGGAAGTAGTTTTGTTGCTAAGTTTTGGAAAGCTTTTCTCAAATTAATGGGGGTTGAGCAGGGGTTGTCTAGTGCATACCATCCCCAAACGGATGGTCAAACCGAACGTGTTAATGCTGTACTTGAATGTTACTTACGCTGTTATGTCAATTACCATCAAGATGACTGGGTGGAGCTGTTGCCTTTTGCAGAATATGCCTACAATAATGCTGTACATCAGTCCACAGGTTTCAGCCCGTTTTATGCGGTGTATGGACAGGACTTTGGTCCTATCATACCAATAGAAGGAGGGGAGGGGGAAGGAGATGCCGACATTGCCTCTTGGGCACATACCCTCCGTACAACATGGCCCTGGCTGGTTAGCAACCTAGACCGAGCCAAACGTAAATACAAGGCGCAGGCTGACAAGCATCGTTCCCCCGGTGAGGAATCGCAAGTGGGTACCTTAGTATAACTTTCCACCAAGAACCTGCGCTCCACCCGTCCGTGCCATAAGCTCAATGCTAAATACATTGGCCCGTTTCCCATCATCCGCGTCATAAACCCTGTCACGGTGGAACTGTCACTCCCCAAAACTCTGAGGCGTGTGCACCCCGTTTTCCATATCAGCCTTCTGAAGCCCCATGTTGCTTCCCCGCAATGGCACCCGCAACCACCTCCTGAACAGCCCATAATGGTGGGGGGGGAAGAACATTTCGAAGTCTCCAAAATCCTGGATTCCCGCATACACCATGGGACCTTGCAATACCTAGTCCACTGGAAACACTTCCACCCTGCCTATGACGAATGGGTTCGCGCACGAGATGTCTCCGCCCCCAAACTTGTCAACGCCTTTCACAATGCCTACCCAGACAGACCAGCCCCCTTGCCGGATGGGAGGGGGCCTTAAGGGGAGCAGGATGTCAGGCTGTTATCTCGGTTCAGTTGTTTTCTTTCGTTTCTCTGCTGAACCGTCCAGCCCTCAAGGACGGCTTCACATACCAAAGCCTGGGAACGCCATTCCTGGGAAATAACGCTATGTTTATGCTTTGTAATCTCCTGCCATTTCTCTGCCTTATATTGCTGAATACTGAGCAAGACAGCTCATGGCTGTCATCTTATCCTTGATGCACTGTAATGCCTATTTGATCAGTAAAGCCATCTGCTTGGATTCTGACTGTCTCTGTGGTGATTTATGGTTCAATGGGTCAAGAGCTCACACACGTAAGCGCTTCCCCCTCGCCGACCCCCATAGCTGCTCCTACTGCCACTCAAAACAGGGGGGAGGTTCCCGTCTCCGAATCTTTCTTAAATTCCCTTCGGGAACAATGTCTTATGGAACACTCTAATCAAACCCTGCCTCCTGGTGTAATCGAACAGGGAGGCTCTTGGTACAAAGACTCGAAATTGTATGTGCCCAAAGCGCTCCAAAAAGACGTTTTACACTTGGCTCATGGAGTAAAGACGGCTGGACACTTTGGGTTCTTAAAGACCCTTCACCTGTTGCGCAGACAATTTTGGTGGGGGGGAATGCGTTCTGACATTGACTCTTTTATTCGCAACTGTCCCGTTTGCGCCACAGTCAAACGATCTCAAGGCAAGCCCCCAGGACTACTGCAACCACTTGAAATACCCAGCAAACCCTGGGAAGTGATTGCTATGGATTTTATAACAGATCTCCCTCTCAGCGGGGGGGAGAACTGTATTGTGGGTTATCACTGACTTATTTTCTAAGCAAATACATTTGGTTCCGTGTGCGGGGATCCCCTCCGCTCAGAAGTTGGCCCGCCTCTTCGTGTCACATGTCTTTAGACTACATTCGTTTCCGCGTAAAATAATCTGCGACCGCGGAAGTAGTTTCGTTGCTAAGTTTTGGAAAGCTTTTCTCAAATTGGTGGGGGTGGAGCAAGGGTTGTCTAGTGTATACCATCCCCAAACGGATGGTCAAACCGAACATGTTAATGCTGTACTTGAATGTTATTTACGCTGTTATGTCAACTACCACCAAGATGACTGGGTAGAACTGATGCCTTTTGCGGAATATGCGTACAATAATGCTGTACATCAGTCCACAGGTTTCAGCCCGTTCTATGCGGTGTATGGACAGGACTTTGGTCCTATCAAGCCAATAGAAAGTTTGGAAGGGGAGGGGGATGCCGACATTGCCTCTTGGACACACACCCTCGGTACCACATGGCCCTGGCTGGTTAGCAACCTTGACCGAGCCAAGCGCAAATATAAGGCGCAGGCTGATAAGCATCGGTCCCCCGGTGGGGACCTGCAAGTGGGTAACCTGGTATACCTTTCCACCAAGAACCTGCGTTCCACCCGTCCGTGCCATAAGCTCAACGCTAAGTACATTGGCCCATTCCCCATCATTCGCATCATAAATCCTGTCACGGTGGAACTGTCTCTCCCCAAAACCCTAAGGCGTGTGCACCCCGTTTTCCAAATCAGCCTCCTAAAGCCCCATGTTGCTTCTCCGCAGTGGCATCCGGAACTGCCTCCTGAACAGCCCATAATGGTTACGGGGGGGAGAACATTTCGAAGTCTCCAAAATCCTAGATTCCCGCATTCACCATGGGGTCTTACAATACTTGGTCCCCTGGAAACACTTCCCCCCTGCCTATGACGAATGGGTTCGCGCACAAGATGTCTCTGCCCCCAACCTCGTCAATGCCTTTAACAATACCTACCCAGAAAGACCAGCCCCCTTGCAGGATGGGAGGCGGCCTTAAGGGGAGCAGGATGTTCCTTTGCTGAACCGTCCAGACTTCAAGGACGGCTCC